>NW_026067891.1:8911057-8917074 GCF_014885135.2 Alexandromys fortis | reverse complement strand
AAATAAATAAATAAATAAATAAATAAATAAATAGAATTTCGTAATAGAGACTAGGCTGGTAAATATTATACACTATAAGTCTCTGAAGTGTCCTTCCTATGGGGAAGACAGGACATTTATATTTGGGATCAAGAATAAAAATGTTTACATTTAAATGTGAAAAAAATGTACTGATTGACTGGAATCCAATATTTGCTGACTCTTGGTATACATTTTACTAGAGAAGCCAGGCCTTGATACCTACACATCCAAAGGGTCCCATGGTCCCTTTCTGCTTCTAGAATCTTTTTTTTTTCTCATGGCTATCTGATCTTCCTGTGTCCGCGATCTCTATCAAAGATATTCTTGTGCCTAGCAAGTGATACTTGGATCTTAGCCCTTCTCCTATAGACCTCATCCATCGCCCTCTCCCTTCCATGATGCTGCTAACCCCCGCCCCCAGGTTAAATCAATTCTCTGGTTGTTAGCTGCTGTGGCTCTTTCCCCAGACCTTAAGGATCAACATCAGCCTCTTCTGCTGCCACAAACCCCACCTGAGTTACAAACATCCACACGTGAGGAGAACACAGGATGTCAAGTGTAGGCTGAGGGACAGGCCATTTGTGTCTTAAGGATTGTGGTGACTAGAAGATATCCCCAAGAAACAATGTCCAGTCAAAAGAAGGAATTATGATGCCCCGTGGACACTGTGAAAGGAATAATATGTGAAGTTAGAGTATTTGTGTAAATGCAGGTGTGCGGTGCTTATTGAGAGGTCTAGATTTAGGCTCAATGGGCTGCCTGTCATTGTCCCAACCATGGCTCAGACCTTGGAAGGAGCCGTGTCTCCCCTAAGAGAGAATGTGTCTACAGGAGGCTTCCCCACACCTCTGGACAGCTACCCCAAGGCAGCCGAGTCTCAGGCTTCATGGGCAAATCACCTAAAGAAAGCCCACGGAACAGCAGTTTTCCTGGGATGCTGCTCAACCACTTCAGTCCTGTTGCTGGAAACTGCGTTCCTACTCGTTTAGAGACTAGTCACGTATGTCTTGCAGCATGGATTCCCACAGATGGCTGAATTATACCATCCTTTCCCAAGCAAAGTTGGGCAACCGAAGACTTGTACGCTCTCACTCAAAGTTGAAAGTGACATTCTTTTTGTACTTGGCCATGTTCAACTTCCAAAACCCACTGTTCTTTCTAACAAAACACTTCTTTTTTCTTTTTTTCTCTTTTCTTTTCTGTGCAAACTTCACCAACTAATTGTCTTTGCTGAACACTCCCACGATTCAAATTCCCTTCTAAACTTGCGAACTAGAGAGAAATACCCTCCTATCTCATCCTCTCCTCTCTCACAGTCAACTTTGTTGGTCTAAGTAGAAGACCATATTTCCTGTAAAACCTTCTGTGCCACCACATGCAGAATTCATTGCCCTTCATTTTCTGAAATTATTATTTTATTGCTACACATTGTTCCAAATGTTGTCACATTGCATCTTGACTCCATGGGGTGTGTGACTGTCCCACCAAGAAGACAGATTTAAAAGGTAGGGGAGAGTTAGCCAAGTGGTGATTGGATAGGGTGTGAAACTGTGGTCAGTGGTTAGAGAGTCTGACTACTATGTACAAAGTTTGATCCCACACACCGCTACCATAGCAAATACTAGCGACAGTGCTACATACCTGTAATTCTAACATTCAAGAGGTAGGGGCAGGAGGTTCACAAGTTTAAGACTGTCCTTGGTCAGGATGGGATATAGGAAATCCCATCTCAAAAAAAAAGGAGGGGGAAGGAAAACAAAATCATGACTAGAGAAATTATATTTCCTATAACACTTTGCATAATAGTCATGTGAACATGTTTAAGCAAGATGGGGAGGCTGTCTCCCAGGAAACCGAAGCATTCTCAGGAGATGCAGGGGACATCATGGCTCATCAGAGACAGCATGATTTAAAGGTGGAAGGCTGGCATCACTGCTCATGCTGTTAGCCTTTCCATCGACTGTCTGCTCCAGCATGAACCTCTGTCTGGCACCCCCATCTCCACGGCAGGAACACAGAGTACCCATACCTTCCCCCAGGTATGCTGAGGCAGTGGCATGATATGTAGCATGTGGGTGTTTCTGGCACTTAAAATGTCTTCAAAAGCAATCATTTATTTTTGTTGCCTTCTTTGGAATGTCTGTAACATGTCTCTGCAAGGTACCTTCTCATCTCCAATCCTCATGGGAGACCCATGTCCTCAGTGTCCCAGAAACACCCTACACCTAGGCCTTCAGAGCCTACCCAATCATCTACTTATTCTTCACAGGCCCTCATGCACAGATGTGCCTGTCCCTCTGCAAGCAGCTAAGTGCAAGGAGGTCTGTTTGTCCTGTGACTCTGGATATCTATGAATGTGGCCCAACACAAAGTCATAAACTTTCTTAAAAGAGAGTTTGATTTTTGTTGATACAGGGTCTCATGTGACACAGGCTGGCCCTAAAATCACCGTGTATCTGAGGATAACTCTGAATCCCTGAGTTTTCTCCTCTACCTTCCAAGTGCTGGCATTATGGGCACACATGGCCACCTCACGCACCATTCATATGACACTGGAGATTGAATCCAGAGTTTTTTGTATGCTAAGTCATCACTTTGTCAACTGCATCACATCCCTAGCCTAGTGACTTCTTTGCAGCTTGATGACCCAGTTTTCTGGCACAAACTTTGCAGGTGCCTTCTTGTCACAGTGTGAAAAGTTTAGACGTGTTTGTCGGAGCTTCTGGACAGCGGCCCTGCTTCCCAGTTTTGCAATCTCTTCAGCTGGGATCCCCACACATGGTAGTAGATTTATCCCAAGGTAGGAAACATACTGTTGGGATTTTCAGGGAAGCTTCATTTTGTCTGCCCTTCCTTCTCTCCTGTTTGAGTTTCCTGCTTTATTTCCCTATGGTCGATTATCAAGAAGCAGCTATCTCTACCTGCCACCTCATCAAGAAGGATCATGCCCAGAGAGCAGCTGGAACTGAGAGAAATAAATGTGAGTCACCACCGGATACTGTTGCAGTTCCACCGGGTGAAGGTAACACGGCTGCTTGGAAGAGCTGTATAGTCCTCAAAATCAAATTTTTGTCTTGTTACGTAATGCTTACGTTTCTGACTGCCAAGGACATAACGATTGACTAGTTAATTCCCAGAAAACAGGAGATGGGTTCCAGGAGGGACAGTAGTATAACACCCGAGTCACAGAACCTTTAAATAGAATACTAGGGATGAAAGCTCTTCATAGAAAAAGCCTCCGCAGATCATGGGCAGCACACACTAGGTCACCAACCAGCCCTTCCTTTGGTTGCAACTGTGCCCATTGTAATAGCATCTTTTGTGGAGACCCAGTCTAGGCAGAAGAGTTACCTCACAGGATACTTTTCAATTTAGATTCATGAGTTTATCCATGAAAAGGTCTCCCATCAATGCCAAATTCAGTATGAGTGTTAGTTACTTTAGTATTTATTTATTTATTTATTTATTTATTTATTTGACTACGTGAGATCATCTATACCATATGCATGCTACATATGCATATTTTCAAAGGCCAGAAGGAACTGCATCCCCTAGAACTGGAGCTACAGTAGGTTGTGGGCTGGCTGAGGTGAGTGCTGAGAATTGAATCCAGCTCTTCTTGACTGCCCCATATACCCAACACACTAGCTGTTCTCGATGCCTTGCTATCTAGTCTCCCACTGCCTAGCGCTCCTTATCACGCTTGGTCACCTCATGGACCACACAGTGTCACCCATTATTCAAACTCTGTGTCCAACAGATTGAAAATCTATGACATGAGACTGCAGTTAGTTGATGTGGGATTCCCCTCTGTATGCTGTGAATATCATTGGTTAATAAGGAAATTTGCCTTGGCCTGTGATACAGTAGAGTACAGCTAGGTGGGGAAAACTGAACGGAATGCTGGGAGAAAGGAGGTGGAGTCAGTGAGACGTCATGCAGCCACAGCCGGGAACAGATGATCTGAAACCTTGCTGTAAGTCACAGCCACATGGCAATACACAGATTAATAAAAATGGGTTAAATTAAGATATAAGAGCTAGCTAAAAATATGATTAAGCTGTTGGCCAAACAGTAATTGAAGTGATATAGTTTCTGAGTGATTATTTCAGAGTCTGGTCAGCCAAAAAAATGAACAAACAGCCTCCTACAACAGTTAGTAATTCTAACTTATAGAGTGGTACAGAATTTTGTGTGTGTGTGTGTGTGTGTGTGTGTGTGTGTGTGTGTGCAGATATGCATGGCAGGTGTGGACACCAGAGAAGAACCTAGAATGTTTGTCCATGGGTACCTTTCCCCTTTTGCTTAAGGCAAGGTCTGTCTCTCAGTGGCCTGGAACTTCATCATGTAAGCCAGGCTAGCTGGCTTGTAAGTGCCACAAATCCTCCTGCCTCTGACACCCTTCTTGTCATCCCTGGAACTACAGATATGCACCACAATGTAGTTTCTTATGTACATTCTAGGAATTCAAATTCAGGTCCCCACGCTTATGAAGCAAGCACTTTACTGACTGAATCACTCCCCAGCCTTAGTCTATGGTTTAAATAAAAACCATATTCTACAGTGTCTAGCTCCAGAACTGGAACAGGGCAGTAGCCCCTGCCTGCCTGTCACAGTCACAATAGAACAAGCAGCAACTGGTTTGGCCTACTAAATGAGTGATCCCAATATTCTCACTTCCCCACAACTAACTGGCTAAAAAGTATGCTTACAAGTTCAACCCCTTGCCTTCCCACTCCATGTGCTACTTCCTTCCCTCTCCAAGATGAAAAATTAAAATACACATATTAACAAAGGATGTGTATATGGCTTCTGTGCATAGCAGAGCGCTTTTAAACCAAACGATGACAAATCACATGAACGATAGGTTGATGTGAGAGTTTTTAAATCAAAGGTGCCTTCAAAACGGGAGCAAACCAAAGAATCCGGGACAATGTGTTACTCTCCCCAGCAGCACTGCCCCATCTCCCAAAATGACTAGGAAGATGCACAAAGAACCTTCCGGTGGGTCTGTCCATGCGGACACCACCGACCATTGTTAGAAACCAGAGCCCCCAGCAGTGCAGACGACACTGAGCTTCGCTTGGTTCATTAAGTGCTTCTTGACCTAATTCTCCTCCTCGGAAAGCCAGACTGACTGGCTGAATGAGCAAATCTAAGAATATCAGCCCTGTGCACCATCTCTGCTGAGTTCAACAATGCTTCAGGAACTGACCTCTGACCTGTCTGGGGATGAATGGCAACTGGGTTGGGGAATTAGTTGACCTTGCTTGAAGCAAACAAATACTCCCCGAGGACTCTCCAAATATGGATTGAATAATCAGCTGCTCCTTGCTTGTTCCCTGGTGCCCTCCCCGCATCCCCTGCCTTCTGTAGTGCACGTGTCTGAAGGAGCTGGGCACAGAGAATGCTCCAAATAGCTCCATACTCCCGTTCTGGGAGGGAAGCATCACCGTCTCATCCTCATGCTACTGCTGAATGGGCTGAGCTGCCGGGACTTGGTGTACACTGCTTTCTGCTCTGAGCTCCACGCCGTGGATGTGGTGTGGAGTTTCCAAAATTGTACGCTGCATGGCCGACCATTGGATGTTTGGATGCTCTCTGTCCATATGATCAATGGCCAAGCAAGTACATTTGAAGATTTATCATTACTCCCCCCCCTTTCCTTTCTGTCCCTTTCTGTCCCCTACTTTCTTCCTCCTCTCGTTCTGAGATTCTAGATCTAGTGTTCAAGAATATTTGACCAAGGCGATGTCCCCAGTTAGTCCATTGGGAAACTGAGGATAGGGAACCTGAACTGACCCTATCCTATAGCATTACTGACAAATATCTTTCATATCACCATAGAACCTTCATCTGGTGATGGATGGAGATAGAGACAGAGACCCACACTGGAGCACTGGACTGAGCTCCCAAGGTCCCAATGAGAAGCAGATGGAGGGAGAACACGAGCAAGGATGTCAGGACCACGGGGGGTGCACCCACCCACTGAGACA
>NW_026067891.1:8793852-8910620 GCF_014885135.2 Alexandromys fortis | reverse complement strand
GGGGGAGGGAAATGGGAGGCTGGGAGGAGGCGGAAACTTTTTTTTCTTATTCTCAATAAAAAAAAAAAAGAAAAAGAATTCACATAAAAAAAAGAATATTTGAGAAGTCTCGCAAGACAGAAAACCTGCTTTATCTTGTTTAGTAGACTTTTCGAAAAGATCTAAAAACCAACATGCCATCCATTCCTCAGTTCAGTAATCTATTTGTCCATCCATCCATCCATCCATCCATCCATCCATCCATCCATCCACCCACCCATCCATCCACCCACCCATCCATCCACCCACCCACCCATCCATCCACCCATCCACCCACCCATCCATCCACCCATCCATCCATTCTCCAGTCCTACTCCATAGCCATTCACATACCTGTCTATCCATCAGTCTCCCTTTCTGTCCCCACCCTCCTACTATCACCTCACCCAGCGAACACTCACCCACTCATCTGCTTACTCAGCCACGCATCTGCCCATCCATCCCCACACACACCACCTACCTATGTGCATATCCATCCTCCCACCTACCCACCTATCAACTCCTCTACCAACTTTGTTCACTTAAGGGTTAACGACTTGTCAGGTGCTAACTTTTTTCTTTCACTTCATTGTCTCATTCTCCAACTTTTCAGTCTCCATAACCACTAGCTTAGTCACTAATATATAGTCGATGCTTTTCGGCCCCTACCCACATCCGTGCCCAGCTTTTTCTCAGCTTATTTCCCCCATTTCATTGAGGTAGATCTTCCATTTTAACTGCATGTCTATCAAGAAACCCATGACAATGAAAGGGGATGTGACAGGACACATGAACAGCCTGGGTCAGAACTGGACGCTGATCTAAAACCGATAGACAACACCTCACTGCTAACAACCAGGAAGGTCAGTTTTGACATATTAACATATTGTTAGCTTGGGCTAAACCTAACCTGGATGGCCTCTCCATTGTCAATCTTCCGCTTTCCAATCTCAACCACTCTTATGGTAACTGCATGTTAACAGAGCACTCAAGCGAAAGTGAGCCAAGGACCTCCAGGTGTGCAGACAAGGTGACCTTTACCTTTTTGCTGACTCTTCTAAAGCTGAAAATAACCTGTCTAGCAGGAGGGGGTCCACTGCACCTGACTAAGAAGCTAATCCTAGAGAACAACAGGAAACATTATCCTGGAAGGAGAACAGGGGAGAGAGAACCAGAATGACACCCAAGGAAGGCATCTTCTTTGTGCTTGTCCAGTGGTTTCACACAGTTGATGATAGCTATGAACACAGTCACCCACAAAATTGGGAACCTACTTAAAGTGTAAGATTTGGCTTTTTGCAGTTATTATTGTTTTGTGACTCAATCACATGGTCCTCGAGCACGAATGTTTTAAATGATGACTGTCGCATGTCACATGACGTAAGTATCTAAGTGTACTTGAAACCTGAGGCTTGTGGGTTGGCACGAATCATCACCCCCTCCCCCAGTATGGCTCAGAGGAGCAAAACTCTTGGATAGCCCTGCTTCAGATCTCCCTAAGGGATGTTGCAGCTCCATGTTCATCCCCAGGGCTAGATTATTTTTCCCATAGTAACTTCTTCCCCGGGGCTGAAGCCTTGATTCTCAGTTATTATTTGAGATGCATGGACCACTTGGATAATTTCATCTTTATCCCGGAAAGTGGTGCATCACTCAGGAAACCTTCATGTCATTTACTGTATGGGTGTGATGTCCCCACTGAGATTCACCTGTGGACTCCAGAACCTGTGGGTTCGGAATTGATGTGAGATTTTGGATTATGGCTTTTGGAAAGGCTGGTGTGTGTAAAATGAGACGCTCTAATCAAGGCTCACATGAACAAACCATGTGACCATCTTTATGTGAAACCAGGCTGGTGTGCTTGGCATTTCTTTTTCTCTGAGGAACCAGACCTTCTACTCAGAAGACTCATCCACACCTTGGCAGGGTAGGAGTTCAAGGTGTCAAGAAAGCTGGGATGGTTAATTTTAATTGTCAACTTGCTACACTCTAGAGTTGCCTTGGTGGGGATTCTCAAGGAGGAACTGCCTAAACCAGGTTGGCCCGTGAGCACGTTTGAGAAATTGTCTTGATTACGTTAAGTCATATGGGAAGATTCAGTCTGAGAGGAGCAGCTCAATTCCCTAGGTTTAGTTAGAGCAGAGATTCGCTGAGCCCAATCATGCATGAATCTATTCTTTCTCTGCTCCTGATTGTGGACATGACTAGCTGCTTCAAGTTCCTGCTGCCTTCAGTGCTCCAGAGAAGTGAAGGCGAACCAAACCAACCCTTCCTCCTTTAACTTGTGCTTCTCAGGTTGTTTTGTCAGGGCAACAGGAAGCAAAACTAAAACAACAGCACTGTGGGGAGGGGCCAGTGTGTGCCTTCTTCTGCTGAAAAGCCCCTTACAGCTTCTGGCTGGAAAGTAGTACTGTCAAAACAAAGAGAAGGGGCAGGTATCATAGGACACCCACTCAGCAGACTGAGGGGAGCATATGCCCCTCAGCATACACTTGTGTTCACAATCCATGCATGCAATATGGACTCAGGACAAGACAAAAAAGACAGGACCCCAGAGCTGCTCCAGACTGGCTCAGGCTTCATTGAAGATTGGCTGGAGAGCTGCTGCTGCTGCTGGGTGTTTTCTCCTCAGTGTTGTGGCCAAGCAGCTGGTGGCAAGCAAGAGCCTCTGACAGGTGGGATTCCAACTTCCCAGATTAGCAGTGTCCTCTGGGACACACTGGGGACATCATAAGCAGAACCACCCTGAGTGACCTCATTTCCTCTGTGGCTCTTACATTACAATCTATTTTTAGATCTTTTTTAACAAGCCACAGACTATTTCTTATTTGCCAGGCACCTTCTAACCTCCTTGTTTATTAACTCATTTAATCTTAATAACAACTCTATAAGCTAAATTCTATTACTAACCCCACCATACAACTGATAGAGAGAAACGCTGAGCAAGGAGAGGTTATGCAACTCACTCAAAGTCAAAAGATTTGTCAGTAGTAAGTCTCCAAAATTCCTCCAGAAGAAGTTATCTATGTGTTTTTTTCCCTCTTAAGATCTTTAATTTACTAACAAAAATCCTTAATTTCTTATCCTAATGGCAGTATTATGTTTGTATTGACTGTGAACTTAGGCTAGAGCCAATGTCGAGTTCTGACTCTAAGAGTTCCTGTCTGTGTTGCTCTAGGCAAGTTACTAATCTCTCGGAAACTCAGTTAGTTCTCTTATAAACCGAGGATGATCATACTTTTCTCACAAGGTTCCAAGGTGAAGCATTCCATAGATAGCTTAATAATGCATTTATCGCTACCTGGGTATCAGTTTAGTTAGAAGGATCAACGTTCTGCGCATGGCCCTGTCTCGTTACAACCTAGGTGGAATATCAGACATTTATGTGACTGCTCACATTATGATCTTTCCTGAGTCAACAAGGCCTAATTTTTGCTTACTTTGATTTGACTTGGACTCCTGCTCTCACAACTAACACATTTCAGAATATTCTAAAAATAGCTAGAAAATATGAAATACCTACTTATACATGTAAAAAGAGGAAGTTAGGCCTTTAGCTTGTCTATCTATCTATCTATCTATCTATCTATCTATCTATCTATCATCTATCTTCTATCAATCTATCATCTATCTACCTTATCTATCTACCTACATACTTACTTATCCTCCCCTATTTTTATCATTTATTTTTACTGTATCTATCATTTATCTATGTGTGCAGAGTTGTGTATTTAAGTGTGTATACATATATGTGTGTAGTGTGCAAATGTTAAAGGTCAACCATGACCGTCCTTCCTTAGGCACCCTCTGCCTTGTTTTGGAGACAGACTCTCAGCAGCCCGACATTCTCTTGACCAAGCTAGGCTGCTGGCCAGTAACCCCAGGGATCTGTGCATCTCCACCTTCGCAGATCTAGGATTACAAGTGTGCACCACCATGCCCGGTCCTTTAAGGTGTGCTGCAGGGATCTCACTCTGGTTCTCAAGCATCTTACACACTGAGCCATCGCTCTAGCCCTTGCTCATTTGTAGAAAGCAAACTTTGCTCTTCTTTTGTGATGGCTCTTTGTTATATAGTCCAAGCTGGTACTGAACTCAGAATCATTCTGCTTCCTCCAACTGAGCACTTGGGGTCTAGACCTGAGTCACCCACACATCTGGCTCAAATACTTAAATAGAACTCATTATGCACTGAATACAATTCTCATCACTGTGAGACTTTGGCTCGATCTTTATAACAATTCCATGACCTCATCAGTCCTCAGAGGGGCCCCATCCTACAGATGAGAGCTTTGGAATTCCAGTAATTTCCCTCAAGGCTACACAAATGACAACACTTTTCATCAAGACCACACTGTCTAATTCCCGGTTGTCCCTTCCTTCTTCTGGGTACCTTACACTCTGAAGATGTGTGATAGCTTTGCTAGAAAAAGGGATCCTCCCCATTCAGGTGTCCCCATAACAAACAAGCATCACCCTGAAACCTCTAAATCCACAGAAAGCCTCTGTGGGCAGTAAAGGAGAATTCCAAAATATCCTTCCAGAGAAGTGCCAGCGCTTTGGAGCTACATCAAGCAGATGGCACAATCTCTGCTCTATTTGTCCCCAGGCATAGAAACACTATAAGGAAACAGACTCCCCTCTGCCCAAATCTTTTCAAATCATGCCTGGCATGGAGGATTGCCTGTCCCTTCTACCGACACTGGGAAGTGCACAAGCTGGCATAGATACCAATGGTTCTGCATACCCAGACATCACAGGCCTGAACGCAACATGTCAGCATTCCAAGATAGGCCTCCTTCATCTCCTTCAGCTAATGGCTTGGAGGTGAAGCTGGGAATCCACAGATTTCAAAAGGCAGACATTTGTTCCAGGATTACCACATAGATCTTACCTCCCTGGAGAGTCCATAGCTGGCCTCAAAGATGAATGTGCTTTTAGGACCAAAATAGAACAAAGGGCTAAAAAGGAACTAAAGGATTTAAAATTAGAATGGAAAAAAAAAAACAGAAAGAAAGGAGGAGAGAGAGGGGAGGGAGAGGAAGGAAGGAAGGAACGAACGAACGAAGGAAAGAAGGAAGGAGGAAGGAAGGAGGAAGGAAGGAAGGAAGGAGGAAGGAAGGAAGGAAGGAAGGAAGGAAGGAAGGAAGGAAGGAAGGAAGGAAGGAAGGAGGAAGGACCTTGCTCTGGAATGGCCAGCCTATTGTCCAGTTTTGAGTATAGTGGTCTCCATATGTCTGTCTCCTCCTACTGGGATCCAACATTTGCTGGATCTTTTTATCTTGCTGGCTAGCAGTGTGCTCATCTGCCTGCCTTGCGGGGCAGCCTTGGTGTTATTTTTATAATGACTCGGAGCTTTTTTCATGTTAAACTCTGCCAGAGCTCTGTAGCGCCACACACCTGTTCTGCACAGAACACAGAGGAGACGGAGGTGGGACTGGTGGAGGGCAGAGGCAGGTGGCCCTTCCTGCCTGCTCTGAAAAGCAGGATGAAAAGAGGAGAAGCTGATGGAAGCCACGAGGTGTCTTTTCTTCCTTTGAGACCATACTATGTGCCAGCAGCACTTTGTTTAACCAACACGCTCTGTGCTCATGGGTTTGTGGAGAGCAGCAAGTATTCGAACTTGTTTTCCAAATATGAACTCAGCGCATCCTCACAGTGACTGGGCATAAGCACCCAGTTCCTGTTTACAGATGAGAAACATGTGCTAAAGGGAAAATGGCACCCAGGGGCTTATGGGTGAACCCCTTCTACTGTGTTGTAGCATCCCTGTGCTCACCTATTCATTACTGTTGCCTACAGCAACACCTGCCCCTCTCCTGTAGCCACTGTTACTACCACAAGCATCTCGAACCTAATTTCGGACTCCTATTAAGAAGACATCATTGGCCGGGCGATGGTGGCGCACGCCTTTAATCCCAGCACTCGGGAGGCAGAGGCAGGCGGATCTTTGTGAGTTCGAGACCAGCCTGGTCTACAGAGCTAGTGCCAGGACAGGCTCCAAAGCCACAGAGAAACCCTGTCTCAAAAAAAAAAAAAAAAGAAGAAGACATCATTCCACTATCACTATGACCTTCGATGTCATCTACTAGCAATATGTCCACTACATATTGGAGCTCCGTCTCCAATATCACCTGCTATGACATCATAGCCACCGTCACCACCTCACCCTTACCACAAGCCTCTCAACCACGTCTCCATCATCAGCTTCCCCTGTATCATCCAGAGCCATTCTGATGGTGATAGACTGTGTTTCCACTGGACCACCAGCATGTTCTCCAACAAGTGGTTCCTTCAGACATCACCACCACCATCTTCACCTCACCATCACGTTCTCTAGCACCATTCCCATTTCCATTGTCACCTGCTATGTAGTGTACAGCCAGCATCTTTATGTCTCTCTCCATCGTCACCACCATGACCGTCATTTCTGTGGAATCGCAGACACTGAAGTTTCTCACTAACACCTCCCTCTTTATTACCACCAATAAGAGTAGAGTGGAGACATTTATAGAGATTCTCCAGTAACAGATGGCATGTTGGGTACTTCCTGATAGTGCTATGGCCTTTACCCTGTCATTGGGTCTGTTTTCCAAATGAGGAAACTAAGTCGTAGAATGGTTCATAATTATGCCCAAACAACTAGTCCTCAGTCTCGAAGATTCATGATATGTTTCAGATCCAAGGCTAGGCCATCTGATGATGCTTTGAACACATTTCATCCCCATGATCCCTTGGACAGAGGTACGTATGGGGTAGGGGCTTGGCCACTGAGCATTTCATGAAGGCAGTTTCCACGTTAAAGATCTGGCACTCGGATGGGAGCAACTGACTTGGCAAGTTGGGGTCCCTGTGGATGGTTACGTTGCTACCCAGCAAGGTATGAAGAAACTGCTGAGGTCCTCAGTAACCCAGAGAATGCTGCCCCAAGATATACTGATATGGGCCTGCCAGTGAGGTCCCATTTAGCTACTCTCCTGCCGCCCCAGCCTCCCAAGGTCAGGTCCTAGATGCTCAGAGCCTCAAGCCTGCTGTTGGCAGCTTCCACTGCTGCAGTCCTGTCTAACTCCCGCTCTGCATTTCTGCTCTGGACAACCTCTAGCTCATGGAGTCCTGGTGCCTGTGTCATTCACCTCCAACTTGTTGCCTTTCTCCCTCACTGACTCTGTGCAGTGTCTCCTTGTGTCCTTCTTTGGATGCATCCAATAATTACAGTAACCCTTCCGACTGGATCTTCACTCTGAGTCCCTTTCTGCCTCTCCCATCTCTGTCCCTCACAGGGATTAACTCCACACAGGCACAGGGTGGCTGTCCCATATGAGGTGTGCCTGAGAAAGGAAGTCCTGCTCCTCCCTAACCTTTGCTTCTCTTCCCTCTTCCATCTCATCATCTACGCCACTTCTTCCTCATAATCCCCAGATTCCACCTCTGCTTCCACCAGGGGGACAGCAACCCTGGCTAAGCCCACCTTGCATCATATGGCAGGGACTTGCCTCTTTAACTACCTAGGTTTTGTCTCTCCCTCGTGAGCCCACAACCTCCATGGGAAAAAGAAATCAAAAGTTGTTTTTCCTCCCTATGCATCCTCCATGACTAATTTCTGAGTCAGATAGGAGTCTAAATAAATGTACTGTGGACGAATGAATGAGGGATGAGTAAATAACTGACCTCTGACCTAAATGAAGGGATGAGGTTTGACGTGATTCATTTACTTATTTTTTTATATTCATTTCACTCTCTCTTCCCTTTCTCCTCCCCCTTCTCTGTCCAGTGGGGAAAGGGTTGGTCAGAGGATGATTTGGAGCAGCTGTCATCTCCTTCCACCTTGTGGGTACTGGGGATAGAACTCAGGGGCTCAGTCTTGGCAGCAAGCCCTTCTACACAGTGAGCCAGCAGCTGTTTCTAAAGTGGTTTAGTTGTGTGGACCTCACATGCTCCGCAACACCTGTCTAGATAGTTTTTATTACTAGATCATGTTGCGCTAGGAACATGCCACCAAGGGTTAAAATCAGCATTTCTTCTCTCTCAAAGCTCACTAGAAACTCTCAGAAGCCTGTCTTCCGAAGTCACACACCTTTGTCGTGTGATCCATTGTAACCATTGGCTTGAATTAAAAGACATGATTTGAGAAAGTTACACATACACACTCACACACATACACCACACACACACACACACACACATGCAGCATATGCTATAAGGACTAAAGAATATGCTTCTCCCATTTACACATCATCTTCTTCGTAGCGTGATGAGAGAGGAAATGCAGACGTATTTTTATGTTCTTTTTTTTTAAATTGATATTTTCCACGATGCCATCAAAAGCTATCAGAACAGAGGGATGTTTATTTGGGTGAATCACCAGCTTTGCACAAATCCCAAGTGCTAATTGCATAATGGGTCTTTACAGAATGCCATAATATGGGTTCGGCTGGTTTCTCTGTTTTGGGTTTGAAAAATAGATTGTTTAATAAGCCATCAAAGCTATATGTTAGCCAAGTAAACAAAGGAGCAGATGTTGGCTGTCGTCTTGTGCCTCGTAGACATAATTAAAGACAACGAGGCACTGGCGGGTTCCGAGAATAGAGGACAAACACAGACACAGAGATGTGCACAATAGGACCATCGGTGTCCCTTTCTGGGCACCTGCTTTCTCAGTCTGAAATGCTGGATCCCATTTCCTGTCCTGAGGAAACATGGCAAAATCTTTTCTTTCCTTGTGTAAATCCACATGCATCCTGCCCTCTGCTTTTCGGAAAGACCGTGTGGTAAAAGTCAATCTTTCTCAATGAACGATCTGTCTCAATTTCATGACTGCTGACTGGCATATGAGATTGTTTCAAAAGAAAAAAAAAGCAGTAATTTTTGCATAGGCGTAAATGTTGGTAGGTACCAGTTAGCACTCGAATTTGTCTATTTATCGAGGAGATTCCGGCCCTTTTCAGAGTGGGAGGCAGGGTGGATCATCAGCATTGGTGTGTGCATTTGTTTTGGGGGGGGGGGCTGCTCAGTTTTCATGCTTATTTCTTAAAAGCTTGACACACTTGTGTTCTTCTTGTTAACAGCATTTTCAAATTCAGGATTCCATCTATGCAAAACTCATCTTCTTGGATAGAGCCCTTAAAACACCACTTTAATTTCCTAAATATTTTTGTTTCTCCATTCCAGCTCCTTCTCAGTCCTATCTTGGTTGTCAGTTCTTGGTTCTACAGGAGGAGAAAAACCCTGCACATATAAACCGGAACACATAATAGAATTTAAAATACAGTCCAGAATGAAAACAAACCAAGAGGCAGACTAAACCATAGAGCGGCTCTCTGAGCATATCATGAAAGAATTCACAACTCCAAATGAACCACATGGTCACAACATCTCTTTCTGACACCTAAAAGCAAGACAAACAAACAGCCTCTAAGCTTAAAACCCTAGTGTTCCCAGGCTCTACCGCTTACTTTATGGAAGTTTCCTAGATCCAGCATTCCAGGCCGGCATAATAAACACTCCCACTCATGTTCGAAACAAGATAGAGCTCTTTTCTGGTGAGTCAATGAAATTGTAGTAATTCTTTAAAATGCCCCAATCGCCATTGTTTAAAGAGCACAGGGAGCTGGTGTTGGCTCACAGTGAAGGAGTGGAGCTAGCCTTCAGTTGGCTCGCTTCCTGCCTCCTCTGCAGGTTTTGATGATGCAAGAGGAAGGGGATTCTAATGGGGTTTGCATCTCTTTATGCTAATAAGGTTGCATTAGCCCATTTTCATGGCCAGCACCAGAAAACATAAGCATCAAATGAGAAACAAATGGGGCCAGGAAGCTGCCAGGAAGCCCAACCCCTTGACCCTGAAGCACCTAAGCCCAATTGCATCCTCTCCTTCATTCATTCTTTATGGAAAGGCAAAGTAGCCATCCCTAAGTGAATCTGATTCAAGCACACACTTGTGCACATGCACATGCACTCACACTGTGCACACATGCACGCTATCTCAGAGCTCGGAAGCAGCAAAGTACCAGGCTCTTTTGATTTATGAAGCAGCCTTCACAGCATTGAGCTAGCAACATGGCCACCCAGGACCCCACTCCCTGAAATGCCTTTATGAACAGGACAAGGCCCTGCTCGTGAACAAAAGGAGCGATGTGGCTTTATAAATCATTAATACAGACGGAGCCAGGCAGGGACTACGTTCCCGGTTAGTGGAAGAGCTTTGGTTCAAGGCGGAGCTTTGGAGGCTGGAATTGGCTTTGCAGAAACATACTCTATCACTGTCTGTGGACACTGCCTTCTAGCCCTACACTTTCTCTTTGAATCCTCTGCAACTCAGACTCAAGGCCTACTAAGTGCCCTAACGAACAAACCCATAGCCCTAATGATTTAAGATAAAACCAGTTGTCTCGTGCCTGTAATCCCAGTACTCACAAGGCTGAGGCAGGAGGACTGCCATGAATTTGAGGTCATGCCACATCATCTATGCCACAAAATGAGTGTGAAGTCAGCCTGGGTTGTCGACTGAGATCTTCTCCATAACTATCTGCTTCAAGGAGGAAGGATGTTCAGATCATCCCCTTTCTGACGATTAAAGCAAAGCCGAGGAACACTCTGGACAGTGGACAGACAGCCTGGCTTAGACCTCTTAAATCAAGTTCTACCAGAAGCCTCCATAGCAGCAGGAGGCAGACAGACTCAGGATTCCATCTATGCAAAACTCATCTTCTCAAATAGAGCACTTAAAACACCACTTTAACTTCCTAAATATTTTTGTTTCTCCCTTCTAGCCCCTCCTCAGTGACAAGTGGTCACTGAATAGCAGTGTCTTTCAGTGTGGGGTCTGGAAAAACTCCATGGCTTTAAACATCACCTCACACACTTATGTCTCTTGTTCTCTGTGTTAAAGAAAGAAGGGAGGGAAAAAGTAGTTAAATGGGTAGGTGAAACCTGGGCATGACTTGCTGTTACACACAACTACAAGCCCAGCATGAGGAAAGCTGAGGCAGGAGAATTGCTATGAGTTAGAGACCAGGATGAACTGTACAGCAAGACCCTGCCTCAAATGAAAACAAGGAACAAGAAATAAGAAGTAAATATACTGACTCCCTGGAGACCTATGTGTGATATGAAAAGAGAAAATCCATGTAAATTTGCTGAGTCATGTTCTTGCCACCCAAGACTCCATAAACGTTATTGATTATGTCACTATTTTAATTATGGTCATTGCCATCATGGTGCTGAGGATAGCAAAATCCTCTGGTCCCTCAATGAACTCACAGTAGCTCTTCCTGTTTACAAAAAGAGCTTCCTTTCCTAAGCTGAAACAAAAGAGAGGAAAGTGGGGAAGGAAAAAGAGAGAGAGAGAGAGAGAGAGAGAGAGAGAGAGAGAGAGAGAGAGAGAGAGAGAGAGAGAGAGAGAGAGAGAGAGAGAGAGAGTAGAGAGAGAGTGAGAGGGGGGGAGAGAGAGAGAGAGAGAGAGAGAGAGAGAGAGAGAGAGAGAGAGAAGAAAAAGAAAGTGCAAGGAATCTGGAGTTTGACACAGAGACCCCTAGTGGAAGGAAATGAAATTGCATCAGCAGGCAAAGACTCCATTCATTCCCTTCCTGCTTTGGCAGCTCCTTGGAATCCTTAGAGAGGAAGGTGTTGAAGGGGAAAAAAGAGAAGAAAGCAAAAAAGGAAAAAAAATGCATAGCTTTTGAAAGATTATCTGGATGAGCGAGCCTGTCAGCCCGTGTAAGCGAAGTGGATGGGGAAGCCAGCACAAGCTGTCTGCAGGAGGTGCTTTTGTGTTTCCAGAGACTACGGGAATGACCCAGTTGAAGTCCCTTACACCTTGCTCTTATGTTCCCAGAATAAAAGGAACAAACGATCGGACAGCAGGGGCTCTGTTTTTTTCCCACCACACTGAATCTGGACCCATATGCTTTATCAATCCTAGTGTTTGCGTTGGCCTTCAAGTCAGGGACGCAGGCACCCTAACCGTACCAAGACTCCTCTGAACTGTCCACTTTTGAGCAACCGCTCACCATGTTGAAGCCTATTGGATTCTGTGTCACTATGTCCGTAATCTCCTGCACCAAGGCACAACGCCATTCTGAATAGAAATAAATGAAGCCCCTGCAGTATGATTCTGTCAGCTTTTGAAAGTAAATAAGTTTGCTACTGACAAGAGCAAGATGATTGGTACTTCTCCTCTTGCTGCCATGGAGCATCAATTGAGCTATGCAGCCATGCCACAGCCGCCGCCGCCACCACCACCACCACCACCACCAGCAGCAGCAAAGACCCAGAAGAGGAAGGGGGAGCAGAGAACTGAGCAGGCAGGATATGACCCCAGATTCCTGGTACCTGTAACCTCAGCAGGCCACGGGCGCATAAGTATTCCCATTCAGGAGAAGTGGGCAGTTTCCAGGAGCAGGCCCTGTGTTATCTTAACACATTGAGACATCTCTTTAACATCAATGTAAGGATTTTTTTTTTTTTTTTTTTTTTTTAGTATCTTGGGCACCTACCGGCTTTGTGCTGCATCTCAAGCCCAAGTGGTACCCTGCTTCATCTCACGAAGAACAATGTAAAATGACCATTCTCGTCTCGATTTTTTCCGAAGAAGCAATTAAGGTCCAAATCAAATTAAGTGAGTTGCTCGATTCAGTCAGATCAGCTCATGAATATCGGAGTTGGGATTAAGCCTCAGAGCTTGATTTCTGCTCTATAGACGAGGGCAAGAGACACCTGCTTTTCACAAACCACGTTTTACAGGGAAAGTCGGCTTGCAGGTTTCTAAGGGAAGACCACCTTTTGAATATGAACCGGAAGGACTCTCTCCCTGCCTAAGATCCCTCAGTTGCTGTTCATTGCTCCTGGAGCATTCCAGGAGAGAGGCATCATCTCTCAGCTCAAATCCTCTCCCGAGAGCTAAGCACTACCCAACCCAGGCATAGAAAGTAGTTCTCCTGGAAGGAGCACACAGATGCGTGCTGCTATTTCCAATAAGACAAATCCAGTTCTCCAGGTGAGACCCAGGCAAACATCTGCCACCGAGGAAAGAAAAGACTCATTAAAGCCAAGCCCTCCTTGCATTTCACTCCTGAGTCCAGGGAAATCTGGGGCCCTTAAATCCTAAAGCTGCCATACTTCGTTCCATAGCCACAGAAGAAAAAGCAAAATAGTCATTAAGTCCTTGAGAACACACACTTGGCATTCCCATACTACTTACTAGTCTGTGTGTCCTGAAACGACGCAGAGGAAAAGATCAAAACTGGGTGCACCTGCATGGCAAACAGAATTTGATGAGCCCTAAGGATCACGGTAGCAGCCTTCTGACCAGCCCACTGCTGCAGAACCCTCTGTATACTGTATATATTAAATAAAGGATGTCTTTCCTTTGCTGTGGGCTACTATCGGGGCAGAGGGGAGGAGAGGTGCCGTGTAGAAAGTTGTAGGTTAATTATATAGTCTTGTTCTTTGCACATTGGATCAGAGGAAGGATGGAATCATTCCCGCCCGGGAATGGCGCAAGATTCCTAACATACGCAATGGGCCAAGCTGATCTGTGTCTAAATGCAGCATTGAAGGTGCACAGGCAAATGATGCTCTTCCAGGGATGGGGGAGCCCTGGCCCTTGTTTACTAAGGGCATCTGGCACCCTTTGGGAGTTAAATAAATACAGAATGAGAAGAGTGTAGTGGTGGCTCAGGCCCGTCATTCCAGCAACGAGGGTGATGGAGGTAGAAGAAAGGAAAGGTGAAGGCCAGTCTGGGTGACTTACTAAGACCTTGTTTCAGAATAAAAGGTGAAAAGAGATGAGGGGGTAGATCAAGTCAGTGGTAAAGCACTTACTTGGCATGTCATAGGCTCTAGTTGAACCCCAAGTGACTCAATAAATGAGCATACACATGCATACATCACTGTGTGGACTCTACAAACTTAGAATCAATAAGCAAACACAGGAGTGTCTGTTGATTTCAATGGATACTGGAAAACTTATCTATCGCTACTGATTGGACAAGTGTCCTTGCCAACTCAAATGTAGGTTAATTTTGGAATTAGCAAAGGTGTCAGCTGTGGTAATGAGGAGGCTGGTAGAATGGGGAAGGGACTGATGGGTAGCTAAAGTAGAGAGAGAGCTGGCCAGCCTTCTCTCATTCCATTGACTCACTCATTACTCATGGCCCCTGGACAATATTACAGAGTTGCCACCAAACAGCCTTGGGGCCCCTTGGTAAATACCATTCCCTAGGAGTTTGATCAAACTCTCCTCCTACCTACTGCCCCTGTCCTGGGTCCACACCTTGCATGCACTATTCTACAATTCTGGAATGTCAATAGGTCCCCTTTTCACCCTATGTCACCATCCAAGCCAGAGTGAGACTACAGGATGGACATGGTGCCCCCCTTCCCCTATCCTCAGAGATTGGATGACCCTGGACGAGACCCATTTCTATTGTTTCCTGTCTCCGTGTATCTAAGATTGCCATGGTGTCTTCTGTAGCTGAAGACAATTCCGTGTGTGTGTGTGTGTGTGTGTTCTTGCTGGTGCATGCATATATGTGTGCATGCAGCCCCCAAAACAACTTGGTCCACTCCTCAGCCACCGTCCCCACTTTGCATTTTTTTAGATGGGGTCTTTCCTGACTTTAAACTGGCTTGGATGGCTAAACTAGTGACTGGAGAGACACAAGGGTCCTCTTGTCTCTGCCTTTCCTGGGGTGTGATATTTAAACATGGGCCAACAAACCTGCTTGCCAACTCCCTCCACCACCACCACCACCACCACCACCACCAGGTGCTAGCTAAGCACAGTTCCATTCTTGCTCTCTCCTACCCCTAGACTGCTTTCTTTAGCTCCTCCCAAGCCCAGGATCTTGCGCCTCAGCTCCGAAGAACCATTACCTCTGCAGAGACTCCCCTGAGCCTTAGCCACCATCCTCTCCATCTCCTACCTTATGCTTCCCAATCTGAAGCTAGTTTCTGGCTTCATCCCTAGCCACATCCACCGTTTCCTGCAGCCTCAGCCCCACAACAGTGCCGACACTTCTTAACAAACTGAAATGGCAACAACACTTGGAAAGAATTTCCCACAAACAAGTGACTGTATGTGCCTCACCCTGTACATAGCAGAGGGCGGTGAGTACCATCTCCCCTTGTTTCATAGTTCTGTCGTGCCTCATATTCACCTATAACTCTCTTTACTGAACACTTACACCCTCTGTAATCAGCCCTGAGGCATTGTGGGTGAAATTTAGGAAAAGACTGAAAGACCTCAACTACCTATCTTACTGTGAAGCTCAGAAACAATGCCCTGGAAATGGTCAAACACTTGTTAAATACAAGAAATGCAGATCAATCGTAGAGGATTCCAAAAGGAAGATTCCCAGGCGAAGGACAAAAATCATCTTCGGCTCTTTTTCAGCCAAATAATCACAGTTCCGATATGCTGGCAAAACAGTCAACTGTAAAAGTCCCACTTCCCAGCCATGTCAGAGGTCTGGGAATTCTGACCTTTGCACTTTCCTAACCTTAAGAGGTGCTTGAACCCTGAATTTGGGATTCTTTGGTAATCTGTCTTCCAATTGCTCCCTCTTGTAAGGGCGGACTATGTGACCACCGCTCATTTCCCCAGCTGATTTGCACTCACCGTGGTAGAAGAGTCAGGGTCCTTCTGAGCTATTGTGCTTAAGAGCTGACCCTATTTGACACAGACTCCTCCTCAACAGGGCCAGGAGTGGCAAGTGGCATCAGGGTGACAGACACAGCCCAGTGCTCCGTCCTGAAAGACTCTCTCTAGCCGCTCTGGAAATAAGCAACTTTATTGATGAACGGAACTCTCTATGCTTTTCTGAATTGAATTACGCAGCACCCTGGGACACCTCTCCCTGTCCATTAAAGAAGTCTCTGCAGATGGAACAATTGCACTCATGTCTGCCAGACCTGCTTCTTCCTCAGGGTGATACCCCATGCCCATCAGCAGCCAGCCCCCTTAGGCACAAATGCGCAAACCTGGTTTTGTTCACCATGCCACAATGCCTTTCTCTTCCAGAAGACTACGATTTGCCTGATAAACTACATTGCTTCTTAGCAGCCAATATGAATAAACAAGCATTATGTTCTCTCTTGGGGCAGGGAGCATGGTGAAATGAATCAGAAACCCCTAAAAACCATCGTCTCCCCTCAGCACATCGTCTGCCGGACAATCACTCAAGGGCCGGCTGTAAGGAAAACAGATGGTGCGTGAGCACTAATGACTGGGCTTTCTCCATTCCCAGCTCAGGCAGAGCTGCTGGCTCGCATGTTCTGACACACAACCTACCACGAAATGGCAGGCAGAGAGTGATGGCAGAGGAGACGCTGTCTGTGGACAGACGGATGCATTATGGGCTCCACAAATGAACGTCGCTTTAAGTGACCTTAACAAAGAGGCCAACCCAGGTAGGAATGCAGCTGATTTGGGGACACATTTCTCTCTGTGGGGGGGGGGGAAGGCAAAGAAGCACCCAGCCCACTGGACGCTGGGCCTCACCCTCTCAGAAGAGCTCCAACACACATACCTTCTTTCTGTCTTTAGAAAAGAACAGAAAAACCAGCAGGGTTTTATTTAAAAAAATATTATAGCATACAATATCTCAAGACAGAGGCAGGCAGACATCTCATGGCAAATAGCTAGCTAGACCTACGAATGTGCTCATTCTAGCTACTTAGATCGCTTTAAACAATTCAGACATGAAGATAATCTATCCTAATTCTTTTCTGCGTTATTGGCACTATTGACTACCCCCAGTCCACAGCCCTGTCTAATAAATCAGTATGGGATTAAGCCAAGAAGAAAGAATGTGATAAAGTGTCATTTGTCCCCTCCGTAAATCATCAGATGGAGATGCAGGGGGAGCGACTGCGACGAGAACTGAACTTTCCTATGCAGCAATAATTGTTACACCTTACCTAATGTGTCCTGAATTTACTGCCACGGATGGTGCGGAGACGCGAGCCCCCGCAACAACATGGCCATCCAGCCTCCATGAGCGAGCCCTCTACCCCAGTGAGCTTCCACACTGAGCCGCACTTTCTAATTAAAGACAGAGAGGGCTGATGTGCGGGTTTCAGTTCAATTGCTTTCGATCTGAAGGTGTCCACCATGAGCAATGGCTTCATTTACCAGGAATTACCCTTTGTACAAACCACTTCACTATTTAAAACAAAGCTCATGCATCACCATTAGGTGGGGAAAAATGACCCATCTTTGGATATTGACAGTGGCGTGGGCCACTTTAGAGGCCCCCTTTACCTCCCCTCTTTAATGTGGATTTTAAGTATTTGACTCATTGTTAAATTTGGGCTGATTAAAAGACTGGGAGTGAACAGCACTTGACAGATGAGAAGGCTTCGTGGAACAGAACTGGAGACAATGAGGGTGGGGTAGGAACAAGGAACAGTAAGTTCATATGCTACTGGTTTGCTTCACAGAGGTAGAAATCCGGGCAAAATACATCTGTGGAGGTCTGGGGCATGAAGTGTCCATCAGAAAACAAACCTTAGTGTCTGCCGTTTGTGTCCTCGGCATTCCTTATGGAGAAATGGGTGTTTGGTATTTGTTCCCTTGATTTAGGAGAATTTTGTAGTGTGTGTGTGTGTGCGCGCGTGTGTATGTGTGTGTGTGCACGAACATGCACATACTGCTTTCCTATCAAGCAAACAAAACAGATTCGCCTTTGCTATCATTGCTAAGAAGCTCCAAATTCAGAATTCTCCCTCAATGAAAGAAGGCTTAAGTGAGTACCCAGTTAGCAGCTAACGCTACAAAGATTTTTCACTGGAAGTATATACAAGCTGGAAGTCAAATTGTGGGACAATGTCACCATCAAATGAGTCACAGAAAAGAGCCACTGCAGGGTGTCAAGACCCAAGTCTGAGGCATGTACTTCACCTCACCAATGAGGAGACAGCCATATTCCTCAGCAATACGTCACCACTTCTATCTAGAAGTAGGCTACAGCCTTAAACCCATACAGTGTGCTGGCAGTTTGTAAGTGTGCGTGTGTGTACATGTGCATACATGCAAGTGATAACATCATTGGTTACCAATGCCAAAAGGGCTACCAAGCTTTCTCCCATCTCACTTTTCTCAACTAGAGCAATAGCTTGGATGTTAGAAAAGGGAGGAGAAGAATGACAAAGAGAAACGAGAGAAAAAGAATAAATCATAAACTTCAGGAAAATATGTATGTAAAGAGAAGTTATTAGAAAATGTAAACAAATGATACAAAATAATTCAAACAATGCAAACACCGAAGACACCACTTCATTGGTCTGAATAAATAAGCCATTTGCAGCAAAAGGGCTCCGTTGTTGAACATTCAGTATCTATTCCCAAGGCTGAGGTATCCTAATTGGTTTTTGTTTTCATGAGTCGTCGTAAGGACAAATATGAGAGTATTTAGAAAGGGATGGGATGTTAATATCGAAGCCAGCGAAAGCATATAACTGAGTCATTTTCCTCGAGTGCTGAATAGAAGAAAGTCCCCGTGTAAGACTTCATTCTAAGATAAAACATTTCAGTGAAGACCCAGGAGTTCCTTACACATGAGACCATGTTCACGAATAAAAAGAGGATGAGAAATGTTTCCAAAAAAATAGGAGGGTTTTAATTATGTTCTTATATAAACTGATGATGAGGATGGCAGTGGTCTCTGACATGTGCCGTTTTTTCCACACACAAAATTAAATGCTTCTAATGGAGGCACTGCTAATCATAAATGAAGCATGATTTGTTCATCTATTTGATCAATATATTTTGAAAGTATGAACTCGCTCTCTGCTCATCAAACGCATGGCTATGGAATACTAGCTATAGATTAGCAGCAGAAAAAAAGTATAGTGGTTCCTCCCCGGCAGAAGATATGTAGTCTGTACTGGTCTGTGGCTTGTGGGGATTAAAGGGACTGTCTCCTCTCTAAATCAGCCAGTTGTCTGACCTTGACTTTGAATCGTGGCATTAAAAGGCCAGGAGAGGTGACCCCCAGGCACAGGTCTCTGAGAGTGGATTTTTGGGAAGAGTAGTGGTGGCAGCTAAAAACCCGGATTGTGAAAAGGATAATCAAAAATAAATGTCTGCCCGTTTTTCCTTCAGAATTTTAGTAAACCTCAGTTAGAGACACCCTTCTGCCACTCACACCTGTTCTGACCCCCATGTCACACTCATTCAAGTGGAGAACACATTGAGATCTCCTCTCCCAGCCCATCCCCCACCTCCCTTCCTGGGGAACCATGCTGTTGATACAGTCACCTCTAAATATTTGCTATGGCTGCCAGCACTTCCTGGGAGGCTCCCTCTCCATAGCAGGTGTGTTCCACAGTGGGAAAGCCTCGGTGCCACATGATACACCCATCCTTTTATAGCAAGGATAGATGCTTGTTCAAAGGCACTGTCCTCCTTCCTAAGGTCTTCAATGGGCAAACCGGTTTAATGGTGAAGCAGAAAACAGATTAATTAAAACACGAGAAAGAGAGAAAGTATTAAGCACCTATAATATTCTATGTTCTGAATAACATTATTCCAGTCGATTCACAAATAAAATAAAAAGACATGAATATAGGATTTTTTAAAAAACAGGTATTTTAATAATTTGTTTCAATCCAGTTGAGGCTTAACAACTGAAGAAATGCTCCCTGGGATATTCTCATGGTGAGAAACTTATGTAAAACACACAGGTACTTGACAAACATTCACGGCCGAGGCAAAGAAATGGTAGAAGCTGGTGGATCATATATTATCAATAATACTATCAATACATTCCTAAGAGATAGTTCCTGGTCTGATTTACTAAACGGGAAACAAAATAAAACAAATACACGTATAAACCAATTTATTCACAAGATGTTTTTAAGGGGGCTGTTCTCAAAAAAGACTAGCAACAGTAAATACGCAGAAGAAAAATTTGGCAAGCAAGCTGATAACAAATTACCCAAATGTTCAAGCCAGAACCCCCAGCACTTTATGAAGACATATATTACTGCAGCACAAATCAGAACTGGGGATCTTGGAGGCAAGGGCCTTCTTTCAACTCTTGGAAAGGAAGTTTGGTTAACACACACACACACAGTCAGCCACATCCTTAAAACGAATTTGTGGAAAGGTAGGTAGAAGGATTACCCCTAATGAAACTTTACAGGACAGGACAGAGGGAGTCAGGTCGTGGATTCCCACCCGCAGACAAAAACCCTCTAATCTTGCCAACTCACAGCCACAGACCCCGCCCCGTGACACAGCTGGCCTGCCTCCCCACAGGACAGTGTTAGGTCATTTCCAAAGCCCTAAGGAGTAGATGAGGCAAAAATCCTTTCTAGTAAGACAGAGAAGACCCAGTGAGGCCCAGAGCAGACACTAAGAGCAAGAACCGAATCCAAAAATTCACAGATTTGGACTGGGTGGGAATGAAGCCAACAGACATCCGGGCAAGACCACTCATTGTCAAGGGAGTGGACAGGCCTGGGGTATAGAAACAACCAAATAAGCAAACAAAACCACCCTATGTTCAGGACAGTCAAAACAGTATCTGCCCATGCTCACCCAGTGCTGGAGAGTTTCAAAGAAGATTGGGTAGGGTGCTGTCAGACTGCAAAAATCCCAATGTTCTGAGTCTTGTAGAATGGATAGAAAGCACAGACAAACTTAACAAAGATTTCCTCTCTCTCTCTCTCTCTCTCTCTCTCTCTCTCTCTCTCTCTCTCTCGCTGTCTCTCTCTGTCTCTCTGTCTCTCTCTCTCTCTGTCTCTCTCTCTCTCTCTCTCTCTCACTCTCACACACACACACACACACACACACACTTGCACGGTACAGGCACACTTTGTGCCAGTCATTAAAACAGCTGAATTAAAACTACAGGCTTCAGGATATCTTCACAGAGCCCCAAACTCTCTCAACATCCTAGGGACCACCCCTCACCTCACCTCTGGGACTTCTGACATGAGAAAACATGCTCAGAAAAAAAAAAAAAAAAAAAGGCAGTTTTTCATCTTCAAATTCCCGGTCCCTGAGGATGGGAATCAGTGTTCATAAAGTATTCAGACAGGTGAATTAAAATAGCATTTTGGACTGACAAAAAACCAGAGGCTCCCACCCAACCTCATCTCGTCCCAATGCTCAAGACCCCCAACCCAACGCCTCCCCCCACAACACACAACGCGCAGCCCATTGAAGCGGTACCCAGTCTGGCCAAGCTGAGAAGGAGCTGCCGCCACCGAGAAAGAGCCGCGCGTCTTACCTGCTGTAAGTACATAAAAGTCAAGGCACACGAGAGCTGGGGACACATGCCCACGTTGGGGAGTGCCACGCAGGTGGCCCCCGTCAGAGGATGCTGCATCGCGATTCTCGGGTGCCCGCAGAGCGAGAGCGGAGAGATGCTCACATACAATCTACAATTGCGTTGCTTTTTTTAAAACCCTTTTGCCTAGTCGCTACAGTTTTTTTTTTCTTTTTAATTTTCGCTGATTATCTAACTCACACAGCAGTGGCTGTCCCTCTTGCTCTCTCTCTTCCTCTTTCGTCTCTCTCTTTCTCCCTCCCCCCACCGCACCCCAAGAGAGTCCCTCCTCCCTGGCTCTCCTCGCCCTCGGGTTTGCTAGTACCCAGCGTTCATCAGCTTTCAACTAAAGACACTTAGAGAGGCTGGGAAGTAGTGTTGGCTCCCCTTGGCTTTATTGGGCCTGTTGTTAGAGCACTCTTAAAGTGGAAGGTGCCCCTTGCCCCACCCCCGCCATCCCCTAAAGGTGACAAGAATGGGTAAAGTCGACTTCTATGAAAGACAGGGGTTAGGATAGCCCGATGGAAACGCTAGAGAGGGGAGAGGGGGAGACCGCTCTGAAGGCGGAATGTGGAAGTTTAAGGAGGGGGAGAGGAGAGGAGGGGGGAGGGGGAGTGGGGGGGGGGAGGGAAGAGAGAGAGAGAGAGAGAGAGAGAGAGAGAGAGAGAGAGAGAGAGAGAGAGAGAGAGAGAGAGATTTTGACTCACAGCTTCGCTGTCGCTCACTCGCTTGGTGCTGATGCTGGGAGTCTTCTCATTTGTCAAAAAGGTCCAGGGGTAGGGTTGTTCGTTTCTTTTTCTTTTTTAAAAAGGACTCGCCAAAATTCAAATTTTTGTCTGCTAAAATCCTCCGAGGGGAGGGAGAGGGAGAGAGAACGTGTGAGCGCCCCACATCGCCAGCAATCAAAGGAGCTGGACCATTAACAAGACTGCTCAGCTGGGACCCTGAGGAGTCCGGGAGATTTTCAGCTGGCGGTTTGTTTGCCTGACTCTTTGGCAAATAAACACAAGAAAAGGGATTCCCCTTTTGTAAGAAGCTTGGGGGTAATAGACATGCCAGGGGTTGGGGTACAGCGCGGGGGTGGGAATGCGAGAAGGAGGTCCCTGGAAACCCCCGCTGCCTGGGGGGCACTGCTTTCTCCCTGGAATCAGCCTACCCCGCAGGCAGCCCCAAGCGCTGCGGCTTAACCGGAGAATCCAGCAGCTGTTACACTAAATGCCAGCTCGAGGTGAAGGCGAGGGGCCTTCTCCCAGCCTAGAACCCGATGCTCTTCTCAAATTACAAATACACGGGGTAGACAAAAGTCCCTGTCTTGTAAGAGATTACTGTTCGTGATGCGGAGAGCAAATTGAAATAGTTTTATTTTATATTTCCCCCTCTTGCCTGGCCTCCTTGGCCAAATTAATATTCCACTCTTGCAGGCGGATGTTCCCCCTCCCCTTTATCTTATGAAGTAATAATTATTCATTAGTAGATTTCGTTAGTCTTTATGCAATAAAATAAGGGATGTGATCTGTGAATTAAGAGAAAATATGAAGACACTTAACTCATCCTTGATTCCCACAGGCGGAAAATTCTCGCAATAGTAAAACCACGATCAGGAATAGTTGCCATATTTTATATAGATTTATTCTGAACCAGTGGTGGGGTTTCTTCTTTATTCTCCGAGCAAGGGTCCACTGGATAGAATCCTTGCCTGGTTGCTAGGTTTCCTGAAATAATTTCAGTGGAAGATATGGGCCAGTTCTGCAGGGGGAAAGATTTCTCTCAGGAGGGACACTGAGGCAGGATCCTGGAATTGACCTCTCCAAAGGCCATCCCAGGGGTGCTCCCCACTCACTCCCCAGCAGAAGGAAGCCTTCTAGACTTCTCCCTAGACTAGCAAAACACAATTCACTTGGCAGACTAATCAAAATGCTTTTTTTTTCTTACTTTTTTTTTTTTTTTTTTTTTTTTTTTGGTTTTTCGAGACAGGGTTTCTCTAAAAGGCTTGCTGATGGGAAGGAAGGAATCATCCCACAGTTCAGCACTGTCCCTCTGAAATGTCATTAAAATCATGTCCCCACTGTGCCCCAACCTGACTGCCTGTTCATTTCCACCTTCCACCTTGCAAGCCCACTCCTCCAACCACTTTGTGGGGGCCTGGTGTCCTGCCAGCTCATTAGCATGTTCAGCCCTTTGCAGTGGCTGGCCAGAGAAGCTGGGAGCGCCAAGGCCTGGGCCTGGGGCCTGCGCTGGGGTTAAGAAGGCTGGCAGAGAGCCTTCTGGAAAAGGCTTGCTGCATGTCGTCTCAGAAATCAATGGCACTTGTCACATAAGCTCTGATTCACACAGACCCCAAGTACCTCTCTCCCTGTTTTCCTTCTTTGTATTTAGTTTTATTTCGCAATTCCTCAAACCAATGAGAAAGAACCAAAGCCTAGAGAACATGGCTCTCCAGTCTCTCTTGCCTTTTCCAAGCTCTTCCTTGTGCTTCGAGCAATTTTTTTCAACAATGGAGATTTTTTTTTTATTATTTTTTTCAGTCTGACACTGGAAAAACTACAATGTTCCAAGAACAGGGTAGAAATTTCTTTTCCGCTCATTTTCATAAGGAATGAGATAAGTAAAAACCTGGCACTTTAATAAAACTGTATCTGAATGGTTTAATGAAAAACAAATACCTCCTGGAAGGAGCCACTAATAGCTCTCACCTGCCCGGAGCCCTGCTACCTCCCAACATGAAAGCTCTCAGCAGGGACTGAGTTCCTTCAAACCCATTTTGAAGTAAAGGCTCACTCTTTCCCTTAGACTTCTGCTTAGAGTCAGTCACGTTGGGAATCTGTCAATGAAGCAATGAGCTCGCAGCCCTCCTAAACCAGATCAAAACGACTTGAAAGTAGATTCTGTTCTCTGGACCAACCAGCTCAAATGCCCCCACACACAGTGACTAAACACAATGGCTAAGTGCTCTTCTCCTGGACACTTTGGCTATGAGAAGCTACTTGAACAGAAGAATGGCCTTTTCCCCCGTGGGTAATGTCAGTGTCGAGCATCGAAGTACTCCAAATGCAGAGGCATATTCTTTCGGTGACCATCTTTTATACACTTATGGCAAAACTGCAAAACTTGGTGATGCTTTCTAGTTGGCATCCAGGAGTGCCAAATCTGAACCCCCAACTCATTGGCATAATAAGAAAATTCTCCCTACATCCTTTATTGGGAGAAGAGAGATGTGCTTTTTTGTTTCTACAGAGTCCCTGACACTTGAGATCACTGGCAGGTATGTGCTGTCTGTGAATCCTGGGGCTGCCCTGCTGGCTTTAGCTACAAGGACCCTTCCTTGACTGGTTATACATGCCCTGTAGGAAGCCAGAAGGCTTCAGAAAAAATAACAAAGAACAATAGCATCTTCAAACGGTAATTTCTTTGAAAGCAACTGCCCAAGTTCTTATTTAACCCAAACAATAGTATTTGCAACATCTTCCCCTCTCCCCCAAATGAGCTAAGAGCATGAAATAAGTCATTTCTACCTCTCTTCAACTCTTATTATAATTTCCTAAAACTGTCAACAGAGTAAACCTTGCATTGAACATTTTTTTGCATGAGGATTGTCATGTATCAGAGCAAGAAAGACTCGGGTAAGACTGAATGACGTCTGGATGTAATTCATAAGCAATTCAGACCACTGTGTTAGCTCAGTGATGATATCAACATGACGCTTGGCTAAATTTGAATCTCACTTCCAAATTTTAATACACATAACTACATAATTTTAATCTTAAATCGAGTAAGAATGAAAGAAACCTTTATTATCTCTATCCTGAGCATCACTTTGATTGACTGCCTTGCAAACACTTGAATGCAATTTAGTTAGTATTAACCTCACTCCAGGGACTGTCCCAGTCCCTGGAGCTGTATTGGTCCAGGAGGACAAACAAAGATTCCTCACATCATAGAGCTTATATTCAAGTGTGTGTGTGTGTGTGTGTGTGCGTGTGTTACACAATGAAGGTAAGAAGCAAGTACAAGTACTTTATGTTAATGCCATAACATAAAGGAGGGCTGCAGGAAATGGGTGGAGACAAGTCAGATGAGAGGATGCTGTAAGTCAGAGGTGGGGAGGCTGCAGTCAACACTAACAAGCGTGCCAGCTCTGTAAATTGCAGTGTCAGCCTTCAGAAAGCCCCCGGCTTCCTGCCTTTTGCAATCTGATTCCAAGTCTCAGGGTTATAATAGATGAATTTTGGAACTCTCTGGGGTCCATCCACAAAACAGCAGTGGTTAACTGGAACTCCTAATGACGCAAAATTGGAGAGATTTTCACCCCCATCTTTGATTACTAGACATGCAGAGTTTAATGCACTGCCTGAGAATATAGGATACACTCAAACATTACTAACATTGAAGAATGAGTGTATGGATGTGTGGGTAGGTGAATGGATGGATTGTTGGATGGATGGAGAAATGGATGGATGGATGGATGCAACAGGACCTTGGATTATGTGACCTCTTCTGTCTATTTCCACTCAAAAGCATGAATTAAAAGTCTTGGCTAACCTTTTACTTTTATGTATTTTAAGTTGCCATGAGGTCTCAGTCCCTGATGCTCCCTGCAAGCCACTCTGAGAAGATGTTTTCATACACAGTGCTCCAGGTAAAAGCACCCCTCCCTATCACTGAGTCACCGAAGAAGCCCAGCCACGGACGAGCTCAGACGAGCTCATTCTGAGCAATGGGCTGCATCTCTGGCAGTGGCCAGTCCAGTGTCTTAGTTACCTGCTCTGCATGCAACGACAGGGTCCAGCCCAGAGATCAAATTCTTCTGGTACAAAGAACCCTTAAACTGCTGGAGCTTTCTACTCTGAGTGTGGGCTGTCAGTAAGCCTTTGACTAAAAATAAGCCACGCTTGCAAAACAAGAGCAGAAGCACACGCTGTACCCTCATCTCATGAGCACACACTACAATATCTTGCCTCTCTGTTATTTTTAATTTTTATTTTTTTACAGTTTTAGATTTTGTGATACAGGGTTTTACTCTGTTATATAGACCTATTTTGCACTCATAGTAACCCTCCTGCCTCAGCTTCTAAATTGCTAGAACAGAGTCTGAGCCACCGCATTCAGCACACAAATGCTCGGCTGGGAAGGTTGAGACAAGAGGATCAGAAATTTGAAGTCACCTTCTACTATACTGGAAATTCCAGGTCAATCTTGGTTATTTCAAATGGTGTTTTACGTTTTCTTTTTTGAAAAGAAGTAAAAATAAAAATACATCCAAATGAAAACTATGGTCATTGTGATTATTACTGCCTTTTGTTCAAAAGACTGATAGTAATTGCCAAATAAAATTACGCAATTTAAATGGTAAAATGCCTACCAATAATAATAAAATTGAAGTAGTTGAGGAGAGACATACAGTCTTGCCTACTTGTCTGAAAGTCAAAATTGGTTGAGTCTGGAAGACAACATTTTGGTATTGACTATCAAAATGTAAGATGTTCCTGTCTTCTCCAGGAACTCTTCCAGTTCCCTCTACCTGCACTGTTGAAATAGCTGCGCTGGACACAGGTGTGTATGTGCCGATGCCCATGAAGGCAAACGGCACAAAGCAATGGGGAAGGGTGTTTAAAAATGTAACTATCATCCACACACCTGCTCGCTGGAGCCAGAAGCATCTGCATGCTTTACCTTGGAGAAATCACTAAGGAATTATTCTAAGAAGTTTCAAAATATACAGAAAAACATTTCTGCATGAAATCAAGTCAAATAGCAGTAAAAGCTCACAGGTAGAAGAGCTTGCCAGGCAAGCCTCATAACTGGAGTACGATTCTCAGAACCCAGAACTCCTATGGTAAGACAGGAAGTGAATGCAGAATGCTTAGGGGAAGGGATAGGAAACTCACGGACCCAGGAACCTGTGATAAGGAGCAAAGCAGCAGAAACAAGGGAGGTCTTGTCTCAAAGGGCTGGAAGGAGAGAAGTGATTCTCCAAAGCTATCTCCTGACTGAAACATGTTTGCCACGACATGCATGCATCTACATGTTCTCTCTCTCTCTCTCTCTCTCTCTCTCTCTCTCTCTCTCTCACACACACACACACACACAGAATAAGGATTTAAAATTTGAAACAATAACAACAAATCAAAAACCCACCATTTATAAATAACCAGGAGTTATACATGTGAAATGTAAATACACATGCGCACCTAACGCTTAGCAAAGGGCCTGGAGGATGAGGACTAAAACATGTGTCTTATCCTCAGAGTGATGGAGGATTTGATTTTTACTGTGTATATGCTTATATAGTTTGGGTTTTCATACAATGCCTATGTTGTAATTACTTTGGAAAGAAAACATCAAACCGGACTCTTTGAATGTGGCTGACAATTAGGGCTGACTGAGAAGCCAATGATAATGGCACTGGGATTTGATTCTACTGCATGTACTGGCTTTTTGGGATCCTAGTCTGTTTGGATGCTCACCTTCCTGGACCTGGATGGAGGGAGGAGGACCTTGGACTTCCCACAGGGCAGGGTACCCTGCCCTCTCTTAGGACTGGAGGGAGAGAAGGGAGGGTGAGTGGGGGAGCAGGAGGGAAATGGGAGGAGGAAAGGAGGTGGAAATTTTGAATGGTATTATTTATAAAGCAATAAAAATAATCTAAAAAAAAACAAAACAAATGTAACTATTGCTGCCGCATGTCACTCACAGTTGTAATCGTGGAAGCTGCAGGTTCTAAGGCTAGAGAGACTGCATAGCAGTTACGAATGTGAGCTGCTCTGAAAGAGGACAGGAGTTTGCGTCCCAGCCCCAGATGAGGTCGCTCACAACCTCCTGTAAACTCCAGCAGCAAAGTATCTAATGCCTTCACCTGACCTCCAAGGGCACATGCGCACATGACTTACACACATACAGAGGCTCATGTACATGCATCTAAAATGACAGAAACACATTTCATACATGAAAGGACTTGGGATCAGTCCTCAGATCCCTCCAAAAATATAAAAAGTGAAGAAAAAAGATCCTGGGTAAAAGGTTTTGGGATCCAAGAACACCATGCTTGCTTTAAGCACACCTTCCCAGGGACAAAACGTGTGTAATTTATATGCTCACATATGAAAGGAGTTGAATCCTTGCCTACTACCCTCTCAGATATCAAGGCTGCTGAGAAGCAGACTGGCAGGTTGGCATCTTGCATATGTTTCTGTAGAACATTAGGGGTATGGTTACTTTGCAACCTTGGGTATGTCTAGACTTCAGCTGAGTTCCTCCCAGGTTGGACAGTTAATCTAGGCACCAGGCCTAAAGCAGAAACCAGGAAAAGGTACAGGTTAATTTATTTTGTTCCAGCAGGACTCCTTCTCTTATCTGCTCAATGACAAGGAAGCTTGGCCATGTAAAAGGGCATCCCTTCTTCTTTTACCCCTTTTCCTTAGGTGGGTATCTCACTGGCTGCTACTGCTAGGACGCATGCGTATGAAACTGGCTTCTGAACACGGAGACTGCCTATGTCACTGGGAGAGCCTGCTGCATGGCATGCAGTAGTATGCTGGTGCCAGCTTCTATCCACATTTATCTACACTGATTACATGTTTTAGGATGAGCATAAACAACAAACAGAGATACAGAGAGAAGGGACATACAGGTCTTCCCAGGAGCCCCTGACTTTATTCTTTCAAGGCAAGGCAAGGGACACAGTTGCCTCTAAGCAGCCTCAAGGAAATACCTAGAGTCTCTAAGGCTGTTGTTGACTCTAGTCTGTGCCCTCAAGATATCCCAGAGTCCAGTGACATTGAAAATGGCCAGGGGCAGGAAAGGGAGCCACTTAGGTAATGGTGGTATTAGGACCTGATGAAGTCTCCAGATGTGTCAACTGGGTTTAAATTCAAGTTTGGTACTTGTAAGAGATACCAGTCTGAGCAAGGAGGAGCACCATGCCAGTTTTTTCTCCTGTAAAAAAAAAAGTCAATAATGAAAGGCTCCCTCTGAGCAAGGTCCTCTTCAACCACTCCCCAACCAGAGGCTGTTACAATAAAACTTAAAACAGGGACTGCATGAAATTAACAAGTTTTACATTTGTGGCCAAATTAGCACACACACACACACACACACATACACACACGCCATCTGCCAGCTTCATCACTTCAAAAAGGAAAGGGCATTTTACACCCAAAAGCAAGAGCGCAAGAAGGACATAATCTCAAAATAAAGGACGGCCTTTCAAATTGATTAAATTTAGGTCTATTAAAATTTTCACTAAATTGCCCTTGATTTTCTCATTTAGCTGCAGTCTGTTGAAAATGCCATTTGAGGAGTCCGATGAGCCTGTGGGTCAGCATTTGGGAAGCCCTGAGATAATGAACGTAAAGTGCTTTTCAGCCCAGGCACCCACACGCCTAGGATCAGGGATTCTTGGTAAGTGTCATGGAGATGCTTGGGAACAATTAGCAGCAGTACTCTCTGGGCCTGCGGCCTCTTCCTGCTGGCTCTCTGCAGCACAAAGCCCTTACCCTTCCCAGTTCTGAGCATTCTGACCCACAGAGCACCTTGACTTTCTCATAGAAGAGGTGTCGGAAAGGTCAAGGGAATTGATTATGATGGATCACCAGAGTTTATTCATTCTCCTCAATGACACAGCTTTGCTCCTTCAAGGCCACTCTACAGCATAACTGGGATAAAGTATACGGAAGCTCTCTGGTTCATGATAGGGTGTGCAGTCTACCGCATGGGGGAATCTGACTTTGCAGCTCCACCTCGTGGGGCTCGATGCTCATACTTGACTACCTGATAGAAATGTCTGTGAAGAGGTGGGGATAAAGCACTGTTGTAGAGTGCTTGCCTAGCTTGCACAAAACCCTTGGTTGAATTCAAAAACTGCAGAAATTAGTCACGGTGATGCATGCCTGTAATGCCCACTATTGGGAGGGGAAGGCAGGAGGATCGGAAGTTCAGTGCAGTTCTCTGCTATCAAATAAGCGCCAGGTCTGTCTGGAATATGTGAGACCCTATCTCTACGCCCAAACTAAACAAGAGTCAGTGACTACTAAACTCTTAAAACCTCAGTTCCATTCTCTAATGGAGGATAGTAATATTGTTTTTAAAAATAAATTTGTTAAAAGCTAAAATATAGATATACATCAATGTCATGAGATTGGAACATATGTTCTAGCAACAATAACAAACAGCAGCGAATATTATTATGAATTATTTTTATACTATCTGTCTCTAATGAGTTAATGAAAACAGACATTTATCCTTTTGCCAAATAAACAAGTAACTAAATAAATCACACACAAGACCAGTAAAGTCAATACATTGACAGGATTCTGAATTCCAAATGTAATTTTGTTTTTGAAATGGTTTTTGAATAACATGACATTATTGAAAAATGTATAACCATGACCTTTTGCCCTGGCCTTCTGTTTGTTTGTGTGCTTGTTTGATTTTGTTTATTTGTTTAAGGGTTTGTGGTTGTGTGTGGGAAGACATGGAACATACAATCAGGCTAATATCAACCTTGCTGTCCTCTGTCTCAGTATTCCAACTGCTAGAATAACAGGCACATCATACTTAGTCAATGTTGATATGTTTGGTTTTAGTGTTTAAGACAGGATCATGTTGGCCTTGAACTCACCATGTAGTTCAGGCTCTTCTCCAGCTTACAGACTCCACTCGTCAGTCTTCTGAGTACTAGGACTGGAGGCACGCACCAGTATTCTCAGCCATAATCTGATTTGCTACATGTATAACTTGACCTTGCTAACAGACCAAATGTGCCCATTAGTCCTCATCTGCTCTCTTCCTATCCAGGTTCTCGTATAACATATGAGGTCAGTTCCTCTCTGTGTTTTGGAGAGAGATTGAGCAACATATTCTAGAAGATGACTTCTGACCAGATGGCAGCTAATGTTCTCATTTTGTTTTTACCTTCACAAAACCCTGTAAGATAGCTTTTGAAGGCTCTCAACAACATGTGAAAATATCCAGGGTTGAAATTAATGTATGCCTACTTGTAAATAGGGAGGAGACTGGGGTTTCCCTTCAGGTTTGAAGACCAGAGTGAAGGGTTATAACTCCAATGATCAACCTGATCAGTAGCAGCAAAGAGTTGCCAGCATCATTGTCGTGGCCACCTTCATCATCACCATCAGCGTTTCAGTCTCTTTGAGCAGCTCACCTGAGAAGGCAGTTTGGCATGGCATTCCCCTTTCCAGCTAACCTGCAAGCCTTCCTCTCCCAGAAAACAATCACTCATCCCAAACATTTATTTTTATAGAATGACATAATCCCAGCCCTCTACTCTCTCATGTGACAGGAGGGGGAAGTACCACAACATCCACAGTCGCCCTACACATTAAAAAAAAAAAAAGACCCTGGTTCCTGGGCCTCCGCAGTACTCTCTCCTCCCCTCCTCTGACCAAATACAGCAGACAGTGCTGTATGACATTAGCTAAAGTGCTGGAGAGCACCCCAGCTTACCCCTAAATTCAAAATGTATCCAGAGCAGGTGAATAGCTTCTATTCTCCCAGGAGCTGTGCTGAAACAGTAGGTCCCACGAGGAGATGCTAGGGGATAGAGTTCAATGTTTGGCAGTTTAGAGGGTGGGAGTCAACTCCCAGCACACAGGACAGAATGTTAGGAGCGTGGGAACCAGGAGGGTAGGCGGTGGAGACAAAAACGGCTAAGTGGTGATTTCTTCTAATGAATACGTGGGTGGGAGGTCTACTTTGGGAAGCCTCCACATCCACCCACTCATGTTTCGACTTTCTGCATGGAACTTGAACAAATCTGAAGGCAAACAAATCCTGCAAAGTATTCTGCCCCCCCCCCCACACTGCAATAGACCTGGCTTCAGGGTTCTTTGACCCTGTAAATGGTGAGAAATATTTATCTTTCTGAAACTTGAGTCTCCCAAGAGCTTCTCTGACTAGATGTAGCTTCACCTCTAACCTCTGAATATCTGAATTAATCGAGTTTGACCTTAGCTTTCCCAAGGTCTTGTCCTGGTACACAAGTAAGAAGCATATCAGGGACTCTCAGTTCTCAGCATTATACACCTTCAAAGGTGGGTGGCTGTAAATGGAGAGAGTGGAAGGATAGAAGGACATACAATACTAGGTTATTATAGAAAGCCTAGAAGGTTATGATGTAAACGTATTGGTTATTGAGTAAGAAGCTCTGTAATTATGAAGACCTTGTCTCATCAAATCTGTGCTCTCTGGACTTCCAAGTCTTACACAGGAGTTGTATTTCACAGTGACAGGCATCTCGCACTTCCATAACCACATCTGGCCTGTTAGCTGAGATATATATATGTACTGTCTCTGAGCTTAAATACAAAAACTGACACATGAAACTAATCCCCTCACCGTGTTCCCCTTATATATGTTTGTATGGGTGCCACAGACAGGAAAAGTGGAAGACAGAATTACACAACTGAAATGATTCTTGAGGATTCTGGACACATTTCATCCTCCATGGAGACACTGCTCTAGCACCAGGGACTTGATTAGATTCATCAGGAACAATGTTTCATTTGAACATTTTCAACTTCAGTGGCCTGTTTTGTGTTTCCTGATCCTCAAAAGCTTAACATCAATGGCCCCCTTTTGTCCTTGAGGGCATCATTCTCTGCTTAAGGTGCTTCAAAACCATTCTTCTGAACTGAAACTTTTGTACCCAAAAGCTGATCTATCATGTTCACTATCATTGCCTTTACCAGGCTTCAGATGTAATTAACCAACACTCTCAGCATATTAGTGTACAAGAGAAGAACTATCTCCTCCCTGGCTAGGCTATCTCATGTGCAGCATAGAAGACTCATGTTCTGCACAGACACCCCTTGGAGACATGTGCTCTCTGTGGTGTGTGCTCAATCAGGTCTCTTACTCTGTGTGTGTGTGTGTGTGTGAGAGAGAGAGAGAGAGAGAGAGAGAGAGAGAGAGAGAGAGAGAGAGAGAGAGAAATCGAGAGAGAGACAGAGACAGAGAAAGACAGAGACAGAGAGAGACACACACAGAGACACACAAAGACAGAGAGGGAGAGAGAGAGAGAGAGAAAGGTCAGGTGTGGGGGTGAAATGTGTGTCCCTATGGAGACAAGAGTTCAACTTCAGCTGTTAATTCCTCAGGATGCTGTCTACTTGGGTTGTTTTTGTTTTTCTTTTTGTTTTGAGACAGGGCTCCTTACTAAACTTAAGTTTGCTATTCACCTAGCCTAGGAATTAGGCTTGCTAGTGTGCCTGCCATTTTTCAATATGGGTTCTGGGGACTCAACACAGGTCCTCGTTGTTGCAAGGCAAGCTCTTGACTTACTGAGCTATCTCCCCAGAGCAACGTCTCTTGTTTCCTGGTCATTCTTACCTATCATGACTTTACACACGCACATGCACACACACGCACACATACACACACAGAGTTGTGGCTGACACATTTTTCATACCTACGAAGGATTCTAAGCAAAGCTGAAATACATTGAAGCAGCTCTGACTGAATAAGTCCTCACCACAGCCATGGCCCCAACATCTCCACACAGGGCAGGTCTCAGGAATGCTCATGAACTTCACAGAGCCTCCAGAATGCTTGAGTACCCAATCCTCTCTGCCTCTTTAGTATTCCCTCAGTTTGTTCCTGAAACTGTCTTCTCATGGAAGTTCCTCTGTTCCACTTACCTGACCTGAAGCCTCAACGTGAGCTCTTCACAAATACCCCTGCTGTTCTGAATCACGAACCCAAAGCACATCACTCCATCAGGCCGAACCTGCAGCTATAAATTCCCTTTTGAGTTTCTAGTTTCTTTTATCACCATTGAACCAGGGAGTCACCTTATATTATAGTCCTTTTAGTTCATAGTAGAAATCTGTTCTTCTACCCAAATAATTTCCTTCACTTTCAGCTTGAGCTACCCCCAAGTCATGCTGTCTGTGGGTCCCATAGTTGATTTCAACTGTATCAAACCAGGCCTGTCTATCCTGCCATGCTCAACAAGCAAAAATGAGAACATCCACTGTCGGCCCATGCTATCAGTTCCTGTGGTCTGGGATGTGTCTCCTGCCTGTGTAACACAGTCAGCACTTCTAAATTATCCCATGTTTCAGCTTCTGGCCACCTCCAACCCCATGTGAATGGCTTACGCCAGCGTACAATGATGTATCTTCTGGTGTGTGTGTCCCGTCTTAGCCTTCTTTAAAGATACAAGGATACAAAGGCCAGAATGCTCAGGACCTAACTAGCAATCACAGAGTGAAATAGCTATTTTCTTATTTTTTGCTTGTTGAGATAGAGATGAACCAGATAGTGCCTTCTGTAGTGTCTGTAGGCCGTACTGGGGACGTATAGGCAACACCATGGTCACCAAGAGGATGCCATATGCCTGCCTTAGGGAAGCACCCTGTTGTTCGTAAGAGACACAGCGTTAGCAGTAGCGAGCTCCTTGTCTATTTTTGACACTCCATTCTACACACGTATGTGGGCCCATGTTCTGTGAGAAGTTCTGCTCTGTCTCTCACCCCCATTGCTCCCTCATCTCATTAGAACAGCCGGTATCTAATAGCACGTTCTGATGGAGTCATGGCTGAATGATTGGGAAAATTTGTAACTGCCACACTCTCCTGCACTTGTGTGGTTCCTATTTGTTTTCTTTACCAATTGTCTAATTTATACATTTCCTCATCAGTCACAAGCTGAATGCATTTGCTGTGCCAAACGTGACAACCAGATCTGGAGATCCCATGGCTGTATGATGAGAGACATATGCGAGGTTCTACACTAACTAGAAATTTCAAATCCACCTAATTAAAAGAATTACTCTTAGCTATGCTTAGCATATGAATCAGCATTTTTCTCAACACCATGCAGCACATTAAAGGAGTGAACTGTACTCTGGGACTAATTGAAAGCAGTATTACTTATCCATACTCCCATTTTCAAATATTAGTGTTCATCAAAGACTTGGCTCTCTTTGATTGGATGAACCATAAACGTTTCCTACTAGACATTATAAAATTCATCTCCAATTCTGTTCCTGTGTCTATATTCTAAATGGTGTTTTGTGAAACATTGGTTTCTATGAGGAAGTCTTCTGGTGTAAGTGTATGTATGTGATGGAAAATCATGCGTTTGCCGTGTGGAGCCATGAGGCACAGATTGCAGGCGAACCCTCTCACAGGGAACAAGAGCAGTAATTTAAGCGGCATGCTGCCAGGCACAGTGGTACATTTCTGCAGTCCCAGCACTTGGAAGCCAGAGAAGGGACAAAAAGTTTCAGGCCAGTGAGGACTTCATAGGAAGACTCTCTTTCAAACGCAACCCCTCTATAATAAATAAAAATAAAATAGACATACTCTAGAAGGCAAAAAAAAAAAAAAAAAAAAAGGCAAAAAAAAAGACCTTGTGCTATCTTCTTAAGAGAAGAAGGCTATGAGGACTGAGAAACTGGCTCCCTCGATCTCTTGGCTCTTTTAAGCCCTCCATGGGTGACTTGGACAAACTATTTTGATTTTTTGATTTCTGGGTGAATATCATATAAATGCTAAATACACGATTGCTTGTTTGTTCCTTTCGAGCTTGAATTTGTATAATATAGAATAATACAAGCAAATCACTAATGCAGTAGTTGGAACTTGTTAAATGCACAATGTACTCAGGCTTCAAAGATGATGAAGGTAATGATGGTGGTAGGGATGGTGCTGATAGGGATGGTGGTACCTGTTGGTGAAGACGATAACAATGGTGATATGTAATGGCGTTGGTGATGATGACGGTGCTGCTGCTGACTGCTGATGATAATGATTCTGATCATAGTGTTGATAGGGGTGATGGTGATAGTGGTGGTTGGCAATGACAATAAAAGTGATGGTGGTGGTAATACTGTTGATGTTAATAATGATAACGGTGGTGATGGTAGTAATGGCTGACGATGAAAACAGTGATGTGGATGGTGATGGATGCAGTGGTGGTAGTGAGATCTGGCTATTCTTGATTGTAAAAGAAGTGTAAAGGGATGCATAATTGACCTCTGACCTGTTCTCTCAGGCTAGGAAGAAAGGAAGATGCTCATTCAAGAGAGAGCTCCTTGCTGGTCCACCACCATTTTCTGCCTTTACCATGGTGTATCCAGCCACAGAGGTAACTGGCATGCCTGTTACCCATCTGGCTCTCCTGCTTTCCCTCCTCATGATTTGCAATAAACATTTCCAGGAGACTCTCCTGTGCACGCAGCATCTGGTACCCATGTCCTTCTGGGTAACAGTGGGGATATCAATATTTTATGACCTTCTTAGTGAAAACACCAACCCCAGGGTGCTGATACTTCCTATGATATCATTCAGATTCTCAGCAGGTGCTCATGTTCCCTTTCTCCAAGACTTGTCTATCACCAGTAAAGCCTTTCCAATGGATTTTCTTCTGCATAGTTGATGTCCTATTGAGATGTGCACAATTCCAGGAAATACCATAAAAACTAGCAACACCAGGAATTATTGAACATTTGCTGTATGTTGGGTACTGTGCCAAATTTCTCACATTTATTATCCCATTTCATCTTCCCAGCCTTCCAATAACCAAGTTATTATCACCTATCCCAATCCACAGGCCTAGAGACTGAGGAAGGAGATAAAATAGTAACTAGTTTAAATTCCAAGACTGGGGTGCTAATTCAGGTGAGCGGAGTTTCCCTCCTATTGTGTGTCTACTTATTGCATAGCTCATTGCAGAAAATAAAGTTAAACTCAGAATATCCCAAAGCTTCATGATGGATGTTGGAGCTCTCTGAGGGCAGGTACCTTCCCAGAAATTATAATGGATGAACAGCTTCTAAACTGTGGCTTAGATAGTTCTTGCTTCCTCCAGCCCTGGGTTATTTCAAACTATCGGAGGCTCATAGAAGACTGAACTCTGGTTTTGACGTCTGAAGAAGACCCAAGGTTGCTACAATGCCTCTTTGCGTCCATAAATCATACCCAAATAGACCTCAGCCAGAAAAAAACATCCAGGAATGGTTTGGTCATTGGTTAAATAACTAGCCATACACATTTCTATCTTATTGAATATTACATTATATTATATCTCCTGGTTACAGAAATAAAGACTGAGCAGGATAGTTTAAAAGGCATAAAAATTTGTATAGCAATGTATAGGAAACATGGGTGAACCGTGCGTGGTTGCCCAGATAGCCACTTATTTGGGAACTATCCCTGGTATGGTTTGAAAATGTAATACATGCCATAGGTTCATATGCTGAAGGCTCCATTCTCAGGGAAGTGTGCTATTGAGGAGGCCCTAATGTAGTTGGAGGAAGTTAGTCCCCAGGGGTCTACCTCTGAACATCAGATCTCACTCACAGTCCTTTCCTCATACTGTGCATAGCCTCTGCCCTCTGCTCCCACCTCCAGAATGTTCTGCCTGACCATGGTCTCAGAACTTACAGAACCAATGACTGAAATCTCTGAAACTCCGTGCTAGAATGAGTCCTCCGTGAAGTCATTCTCTCGGATGATTTGACTTGATCACCGTCACACAAGAAAAGGAATGCCCTCTGTTATGCAAGATCGATCTGTATTTCTAATCCATACTGCTCACTGCTGAACTCACCTCTTTCTAGATGCCAGTCTATAATATCTACCTAGATTCTGGCAGTGCTTCAGAAAACCCAAGCGATGTTATTAGTGACGTTAGTAATTACAAGATTTAACATTATTTTTATTGTTTATTTGTAAGGAATCAAGTTTTGTATAATGGGTACTGGGATAGAGAGAAGGAAATATTTTCTTCCTTTTTTTTTTAAAAAAAAGAAAGAAATCTAAAGCACAAAAGTCACAGAGTAAAGACCCTCCTCCCCATCACACCCCATGTCAGAGCCTCACCAGGGAATGAGGGGTGCAAGGGCGAGACCCTCCAGGAACCATCCTTGATCTCCTTACTAGCCCTGCCCTATAGACATAACCTGCCGGAGAATCTGGAAAGAGCCAGAGGTGCTGGCATAGGCTGAGCTCCCCGTGCAGCCTAATTATAGTCCCCAAAGTCTCTCCAGATCCTGCCTGACAGCTCATCACTCCAGTGGCATTTTTGTCAGGAAAACCTCATTTCTATTTTTATTATGAGAACTGCTTGTCTTTACTGGCTCTTTGTACATAGATCAAGACATTATCAGGACCTGCGCTTTCCCCAGGCGAAGGTGAATGACTAATTTTCTCTCTCTATTAAGGACTATGCTACCTCCACTGGATTCCACAATTTTTATTTCACACTCTAAGACCTTGGGGACCTGGGAGAAAGTTAACCTCTCTGGTGCCACACATCTTCGTATTCCCAAACCTCCCAATATTTATTTCTTGTCCTCGTGTTCAGCAGACAAGATGGTCCACAGAGCTGTATACTCGCTTGTTTAAGTGGAAGCCCGCTTAAAACATGAAGGCCGGATTTCTATGTCATCCTTTACTGAATGTGTTTACAAGAAAGATGCATCTTTACAGAAATGAGGCAAAGGAGAAAGATCTCAAAATCCTGGAACTGGAGCCCCAAATGTTTGTAAGCTGTTTATCATGGGATGGGTGCTAGGAAACAAACTTGGGTTTCTGCAAGAGCAGTATGTACTCCTAACCTCAGAACCATCTCTCTGGGAACTGTACAGAGCCCCATGATGACATCTGAGGTCCAGTGACGGCAGAAGAAAATTGCCATCAATCTGTGTCTCTTCCAGCCAAAATTACATCCACTAAGGGTGATGGGGTAAGACCCTGTATGGACCCCGAAGCTCACCCCATGCTCTGCATTCTGAAAATCACTCCCGTGCATCATTTTATTTAATCCCTATGTCAAAGTTTTTATTCATGCACCTAACCCATTCATTACTCATTTAATTCATCTATAAATATTTATGAAGCGTAAATTATGTTCTAAGGATTGTATGGTGTTCCTAGTACACAGTGATTAAACACAAACAAGTAGCAAGGAGATACTACTGTTTCCTTGGATGGAACTTGAAATCAATGCATTACTAGAGACAGACCAGCAAACTATCAGTCTGATGCAGTTCTTACACAAGAAAGTCCTACCATACATATCAGAGTTTATCTCAGAGAAATGGAAACTCACGTTCACACAGCAACGTATACGTAAAGGCTCATGGTGGTTTCATTCATAACAATAAAATCAGGAATTATTTCAGATATATTTCAATAGGTGAATTGAAACAGCAATAGGTCCATACTATGAAACACTATTCAGACTATTGACCTATAACAGTGTAGATGAATTTCCACAGGGGGAATAAGTAAACTCCAAAGGTTAGCTATTTCACTATTGCTATTGCATGGTTCTGATGTTGAGTTATCTACATTTTGTTAAAGGAAGAATTTGTATTTACCAAAAGTTAAGTCTTGGAAGGGTAGGAGTGGGTACTGGGTGTAGCTATGAAAAAACAAAGGAAGACATGGAGCTGCTCTGTATCTTGACTGTAGTAAACACTGATCCCCACATATGATAAAGTTAGCAAACCTAGAAAAATGTGAATAAGGTCAGTGGATTTGATCAATATACACATCCTTGTATGAGATACTTATACTATAATTTTATTAACATGGCCATTAAGGAAACTAAGTAAAGGGGGATACTTATTATTCTATAATGAATCAACAATTACCTAAATAAAAATCCAATCAAACAGAATTACATGGTAAATTTTCTGAGGCAAGTTATGTTTCATGGTATGAAGGAAAAATCAGGTGCTAACAGAAATAAAGGAGCTCCAGAGAACGAGGACAGCCACTGAAGTATGAGGTGCTGGTGAGGAGCATGATCAATGGAAGCCTCGTGACCTAACCAGGGGTGGGCATGTGCAGGCAGCAAAGGAACGTGGTAGAGAGGACACAGCATGCAAGGATGAGAGGACATTTTGTAGTCATATAAGAAAGCAAGCGATGGGCTGGAGAGACTCCTTGGAGGTCAAGAACAGGTGTCGCTCTTTCGGAGGACCAAAGTTCTGTTCTCAACACATGGGTTGCAGAGACACAACTGCGTGCAACTCTATCTCTAAGGAATGCAGCGACTTCTTCTGGCCTCCATGGGCACTACACTCACAGAATACACCTGCACACTCACAAAATATGTACAAATAAAAATAACTCTAAATAATGAGTGACGGCCCTGAACTTGTGCAGAAGCTATCGCTGCTATGCAGGCACTAATAAACTATAGTAATTCATACATCTAGGAATTGTCTGACTTGGGTTTGAATGCCACAGTTACCATAATATCTACCACCTCCCTTAACAGAGCTTTATAGACTGGGCAGATAGTTTAGTGGGGAAAACAGTGTTATTTAAGGATTAGGACCCTGGCTGAGTTCAGACCCCCAGGCCCCATGAACATATCTGTCATTCAGTTTCTCTACAACCGTGATGGAGACAGAGAAGAAGAATCCCTAGCAAGTCTCATGCCAGCCAGCCTGACATACACAGCAAAGAAAAAGAGACAATTGCAAATAAGGCAGAAGGTGAGACTGAAACCCAAGATTGTCCTCTGATCAGTACATACACATTATAGCACATGCGAGAGAAACAGTTTTATAAGGTTATTAGGCACATGCTATTCTACACAGCAATATTTCTCCTGGATCTACCCCAGAGAACAAAATTTATGTTCAGAGAAATACCTAAATAGGAATGTCTGAAACAAGATTTTCAAATTCAGCAAAAACTGGAAGCAACCCAAATGCCCTTCAACTATTGAATATACACACACTGATGCTTCCACGCCGTTAAGAATGCTACTCAGCAAGAAAGAGGAAGAATGATCTATTGATAGCTGCAGTCACATGGAGGAATCTACATCCACTTGGCCCAGAGAAAGAAGGCAGACTCCATGGCTGTTGTACTGTTCTGCCCTTCTGACATTCTAGAACAGACAGAAACAACAGCGGCAGCTAAGATTCTGGTGGTTCCTGGGGACTGGGATAGGAGACTGACTCCAAACAGAATCAAGAAAACTTCTCAGAGAGATGAAGCTGATGCGGGTTGTCACATGACCAGATGCAGTTATTGGAACTCACGGATTTGTGTGCTCAATGGGGCAAATTTTCCTGCATGTAAAAAAAATTCTTCAGTAAGCCTGGTTTTGATGCTCTGATCTCTGGGAATGAGCAGATAGAGATGAAAGCCGAAGGAAAACCTTCCTCATGTCTGGGAAGTTATCGGTGGCCCCAAGAGACTATAGTACTATAATCTTATTTTCAGAAAGTGTATTAAATAAAAATGGAAGGGTAATATAGCTTCTGTAGAGCTTGGTGACTGGTGTCTAGGTGGAGACAGTCAGCAGGATGGGGTATGAAGGACCCGGTGAGCAGAGAGGAGCTTGTCCTGCGTGTACCAATCATTACCTTCAAGTGTACCACTTAGAAATTCTGTCTTCCTTGTCATCAGACAAAAAAGAGAAAGTGTCTCCTATCCAAAATTTCCCAGATGCTCAAACCATGGTAGACCCCAGTGCCTGTAGGCTCATTGAGACATGTTTCTGTTCTGCATCCTTGGGTTAAGAGGATGATTTTGGAACCACACAGAAAGGTAATGGAGAATGAAGAACTAGACTAGACTAGCAGTCTACCCTCCAAGTACCAGCAGGAGTCGGCAGAGGGAATCTCCAAGGTGAGAGTGACCAGGAATTTTGATAACTTCATTCATTTCAGGTGTAACTGCATCTCAGGCTTGGGAGTTATTTCCTGATTCTTAGGAAGATATGCCTTTCTATACAATGGGTTTATGTTCCTTACACTCAAGCAATTCTTAGGATCCCGTGTTAAAATTCCATAGGTATTTGTAGTAAGAAAGAATGGATGTCTTCCCTACATGCTAATGTTGTTTACTTGTTTTTCTGTTTTCTGAGAAAATGAGGAAAAGGGAAGTAACAGCAGTAGATATGCCTTCCGTTTTTAGAATCCCATCTCAGCCTGCAAAGAAGCTGCCAGGATATCTCCTTAGCTCCAAATGAAGCAAAAAGCTTAAACAAACTAGACTTCCCTTATTAATGCCTGTGACTAGAAACAATGGCTTAATGGTGGTTTGTCTCTTGTTCTCAGTGATGAGACACACAATCAGACCCAAGGCCGGGATCCTATGGTCAACTTTTCTCCCAGGCAAGCACATCCTGTTGTGAATTAAGGTCCAAATGTGAGGGGAATGAACAGTCTCAGAGCAGCTGATGTGAGGCTATCTCTTGGCCCAGAAATGACGCCAGCATCTGTGACCACGACCACGCTTGGCAGCCATGGCTGTGCTCTCATCAGGCTCTACGGGTTCCCAAAGCTCATGCCACAAGGGAATCATAACAAGCCAACGATCAATTCCTCTTTCTGTTGTGCGAGTAACTGGGGCCTGACTCAGAAGCAGGCATAAGAAGTTCGGCCATTTCCAGAAGTTGACTCTCCTTGTGAGATGCCAGACAAGAGAAAGATGAATCTGCAGCTTTCTCCAGGGGAGACCGGTTCTCCTAAGGCAACACTCGGGTGAGTTGGCATCGTGCACCATGTGTGGACTGAGCCCAGAAAATGCTGAGAGCTGTTATGACCCATTCAGCTCCTTTCCGTGCAGACCCATCCTTATCCGGATTCCTCCAGCTCCCCCCACCCCCACCAAATCTCTAATATTTGTTCTCGCTATAATATGCATTATCATCATGTTTTTGCCCCAGAGGATGAGGGTGACGTGCTGGTCACTGCCATGTGTGACTCAGGCCTCACTGTGCAGAGAATTCGGTCAATGCCTGCTGAATGAACCAATAACAGAAACCCTGGTATACGCACAGAGAAATGAATTCAAGCGCAAACCCCCAAAGAGACCACCTGGTGAAAGGCAGAAAATATCATTAACTGAAAACAAGACATTTCTGAGAAATCCGCATTTCAGCTTTACCAAAGAGACACCGGAGCACTTTGCCCAAGTGACATGTTATATACAGAGAAAATGCAGCATTTATTTCTATTACACCAGCTTCCTCTCTGTAAGTCAGAGAGGTTAGACGCTCAGCACGGGGTCCCTCTTGGCCAAAGATCCACGTCAGAACAAAAAAAAAAAGAAAGGAAGGAAAAATATTTTTTTTAAAAAAAAAAAGGTCTCCAGAAACATATGGAAATTTTATAATCAGGTAAAATAAGACTTTTAATCAGCATCTTTTCACTATTTACATTTAAAACCTAGCTCCCAAGAGGATCATAACCATTTGTTTAAAGAAACAAAAAGCAAGAAGGGAGCAAACATTAGCTGTCCTCACTTTCTAACACTCCTCAAATGGTTCCTATTCAGTGAGGTCAATTTACTCTGAGAACAAGACAACATTAGCCAAGCTACCGCACTCATTTATAGCCTTAACCCTTGGAATGAATATTAGTGTCCATTTCAGGTTTTATTGCATTTTTAAACAAACGATATTTTAGATCCAAATTGAGTAAGCCATGAATTAGCCATTGTAATGTTTTCACTGAGAAAAAAGCAAAAGTCCCTTTAGATGTCTTCATAGGAATGTCAGATGAGAAGAGACAGGAAATAAAGAACAGAAGAGGAAAAAGGACGGAAGTCAACTTGAAACAAAGATGCTCAAAAGACAGTGACAGTCTGATTTATGCCTGCATGGATGCTCAGCCCTTAGAAGGCTCCGGCTGGAGGATGCCATGGGTTCTAAGCCGATCTGAGCCACACAGCTAGACTCTGTCAAAACCAACACACAATCATCCAAAGGTTGATAAACTACACGACCGTGAACTGCTTGAAAAGATGAACCGGTAAGGTCGGGTCTCCATGATGTTGAGTCGTATATTCAGTCAATCATCTAAATGGTTTCCTTTGGGGGAATCCAACTCCTTTTGTGGTTTGCCAAAGTCAAATGTACCTTGGAGTTCTTCTGTGGAGATTCTGAACTGAGATAGAGGGACGATTTACTCATGAGGAGACAGACAGAGGTGTATACATTTTGTACGCATTATGACACATTTATTTAAAAAGCTGATGCATTTGCAAATTCAATCAGTAGGTATGCAAATAGGCATGAATTTGCACATGAGCAATTGTTTGAATGAACACAAGTATAACAACATCTGTCCCCATTTCTAACTTAAAATCATGTGGTGGAATTCACATCAGGATTTGGAGAACAAAGTTGAGCCAGGCAGTACAGCTCAGTGCAGCCCTGGCACTCTCTTTAGCTACCTATGCGTACACAAGGCCAACCTCCAGTGACTCTCTCTCTCTCTCTCTCTCTCTCTCTCTCTCTCTCTCTCTCTCTCTCTCACACACACACACACACACACACATACACACACACACACGATAGAGAGAGAGAGAATGAATACTGTTTTGCATTGGTAAAGAATTCTTGCTGTGTGCTACTAAAATATTAACTTGTCTGAGTATTAATCTTTCTGTTCTTATCTTCTCCCTCCTTCCTTTCATTTCACTTTCTTTCTTCTCCACATTTGCTCTTTCCTTTTGTGACAGGAACATCTCTCAATATGGAACAGGTGCAGTGGATCCTTAAGCTCAAAGAGGTGGTGATTTTTGTTTAAGTAGAATTCTGCTTTGTCTTAATGATTCTTATCTCTAGCACTGGACTGCACTTCTTTGTGTGAGCCTAATGGAATATCCAGACCACCTTTCCATAGAGAAGCCAAAGACCCTGATGCTGAAGCCAAGAAGAAATGGCTTCCGGTCCCGTGTGCTGATGATTAGTTAGAAGGTGCTGGATACACTGATTGCAGCTCCATTTAGGGCTTTGGCCTCGGTCTGGCTTACAGCTGTCCCAGTTGTTTGCACTGTCACTAAGACAGTTCCGAAGCTTAGAGGATGGGAGACTCCTGCATCTCACTTAGAGACAGGGTAAAAGACTGGAGATGTTTTCAGGAAAGTCGTTCTAAAGGCGGTACCGTCTACATACAGACCCCGTTAGATCTTCCGTGAGATGCAATACACACTTTGCAGTGGAATATCACATTTTGTTTCTTAATAATCCATCCTCATCTTGATTAATGATCATAGATATCATCCCTCCAGGATGAATAATTTGAGAAAAATCATTAAATAAAAGTCAGTTAATTGCATTTCTGAAGAAATCCAACTTTTAAAATGTTTCTTATGAGGACAGAACTGAAAGATAGTCAAAGGGTAGATTACCCTCTTCAGGTTTTACCTCTTCCTCCCAAAAGGCAGACTCTGAGGTGCACTTTTCCACCCGAGCTGGAGACACATTCCAGTTTCTTTCAATACGTTGAAAAGAAGGCAAAGTTATACAATCTACAATTCACTGCACACAAGCTGCCTTTGATTGTATTGCCTTGCAAACTAGATACTTTGCGGGGAAGCATAAAACTGTTTATCACTAAACATTTGAGATTCCGCTCAGATAATTTACACATAATTAGACAGAAGCCCACACATGTAAGCAGCAGCGTGGCCTCCTCTCTCACAGACGATTCCTAAGGACGTTCTGAGGAAGCATATGAAGACTTTATGAGGGTTTCCAATCAGTCTTCACATAGGTGGGCACAGAGGGGTGGGATTCCTCTCCTCAGCCAGATCATTACATAAGTCAGTGCAGAATAATGATGAGTTGAGGTTGGAAGAGGTAACCTGCCCAGGTATGTAGAAGAATTAGAATATTCTAGTCTTTTCCAGAGGCATAAAATGGGTTTGACTATGATCCCTTTGGAAACAAAAAAATTAAAAAGGAATAAGCCAAGGATAGAAGCCTCCTACTCAGATTCCCCTCCCTCGTTATCTGCCCGGAAAGGGGATAAAAGGAATGCATAGGGAGGAAACAAATGAAAGGAATGAAGGGAGGGGAAAGAGATGGAAAGGGACTGCAGAAAGAGGGGAGGAAAAAGTGGGGATCCTCTGTCTGAGTCCCCTCGAGTCTCTGGAGATGCCTGGTCCCCGGGTGTCTGGTTTTGTCTTTCCTGGACTTCTTCAGCCCTGAGACACAAAGGTAGCTGCTTCCAAGCAGACTGCCCATGACTCCGATGTGTAGCATTGTAAGGATAGCTAGGGAATTAGCGGCATGGGGAAGTGTCAGTGTTTCGTGACACAAAGACTGGATCCAGAAATAGCCCAGTCCCTGGACGGCCACCGCTGTGAAGCTGTGCTGCAGTCTTGGCACTGGGTCTCCAAGGGACTTTTCAGAGTCGCCCCCTCATTCAGGTCCTTATCCACAAAGCTGAGTTGTGTGTTTTCCCTTGACAGACAAGGAATTATGTTTTTGTTTCTCCTTATTGTCTTTTTCATCAAAACTGGTCTGCATTGTGCTTTATGACTGAAATTCAAGCAGCACATAATCCCAGCTATATTCACTTTATATACTGACACACCCCCTCCCACTGCCCCAGATGACTTAAAGGGGCTGTTAGCAAGATCAAGTCTTAGCAGTCCCTAGGGTGTCTCTTTTATTTTCCCAGGCAGCCATGTTCAAAGGCCCCATCTGGCCCTAAAAGGGACAACAGGTGAAGTCTAGATTCAAGATGACCCTTTGACATTTTGGAACACGAAGTGGATCTTTTTTATGCTTGTAGCATAGGCATTCAAAAACAATGTTTATTAATTTTGTAACAACAATCTTGGGAGACAGTGTGTCCAAAGCTCTAATTATGTTCTCTGCCAGGCAAGCTCAATATTGGTTTGGTGTCATCTGAACATCTATCCAAATTAAGGATGCTTTAGAGACCCCACCCTCCCAACTACAGAAATCCAACCTTCACACTCAATATATAAATATAAACTCCTTCCTCAAAACTACGGAAGCAAATATGTGGCGGTCAAACCACATATGTTATAAGTAGCCATTCTAAACCTAAATTAATGCCTGGCAAGGGATAGTTGCCAATATTTGAGGAGCAGGTGAATACATAAAAAATTGGGAATCAGAAGAAACCTGTTTTATAAAGGGGGATGGTTAACCAATTTACACATCTGAAAATTATGTAGCCATTAGGTTTTCAGGGAACATTTAATAGCATAATTCTTTTTTGTAGTATTTTTTTCAGTTTTCAGGGTTTTTTAAATTAACTTTTTAAAATATATATTTACATACCAACCACAGTTTCCCCTCTCTCTTCTCCTTCCATTCCCTCCACTCATCTCCCTTCTACCTCCCCCCATCTACTTCTCCTCCATCTCCATTTAGAAAGGGGCAGGGCACCCATGAGAGTCAACAAAGCATGGAATATCAAGTTGAGGCAGGACCAAGCTCCTCCCTGCTGCATCAATGCTGAGCAAGGCAGTCCACCATAGAGAATAGGTTCTAAAAAGCCAGCTCATGTCCAGGGACAGGTCCTGGTCCCAGTAGTAGCATAATTCTTGGACAACCATGGCCTTATGCTATTTTTATATCAGTTAATACTGCAAAGTATGACCTTTATTGTGTGTTGCCTCTTTTTAGATACTCCCCCACTCCTCTCCCACCCTCCTCTTTCTTCTCCTCTTCTCTCCCTCCCTTGCTTCTATATACCTATTAATCCATCCACCCATCCATCCACCCATCCATCCATCCATCCATCCACCCACCCATCCACCCATCCATCCTCCATCCATCCACCCACCCACCCACCCACCAGTCTGTCTACCCATTCATTCATCTATCGATCAATCCACTCACCCATCTATGTTTCCCAGATAGAAACAGCAATGCAGTGACTGACTCATCATTGCCTGTTCTACCATCTCCACTCGCCTGAACCACTCATTCATGTTACTTACATTGGGTTTTACCCAAACCCTCCCAAGCTAGTGTTATAAGGAACCTTAATGTAGAAAGGAAGTACTAGTTAATGTCAGTTTAGAGCAGAGTGGTAACACACTCTTGGGCATATTACAGTTATATTTTCCCTCCAAGCTAAGGGAGGAACAATTTTATGATATGGTCTGTGTGTTTGTGTGTGGCGGTATGCTACATGAATTATTTTAAGTTTCTTTGCATTCATATTTTATAAATATACATTGATTGTACTGTATGATGTGTTTCATTCTGACATTTGTGTTATTCCATATAATGTATTGCCCTTATTCACTTCTCTTCCTCTCTCATTCTACCCCTGATCGCTTGTCTTTTTTAGTAACAGTGTCACTTTTAGGATTTCTTTCTTATTGTGCACTTATAATAAAGGAAGCACTCAGTAAACATGATCAGGGTTAGTACCTAGAATAGGAAAGTTTTCGGTAAACATGGTCCATGATAGTGCCTCAAATACAGGAAGTAATGAATATACATGAGCTAATTCATGCCATTAGCTGATGCAGTTCCTACTATCTCAATGACTGGATCAGTCCTTTACACCAACAAAATATTTGTGAATTAATGCCCAGATTCAGCTGCCTGGATTTTGTACGCAGTGGAAGAAATCCATTCGTGAGTTTTCTCTGGTGCTATGTGTCATTTCAAATACTGAAGTGCCACGCTCCACTTTAGAGAGGAGGGCACTCGAGCCACTGCTCATAATATCCTTTGGGGATTTAATAAGAAGTATTATGGACTTAAGTAATACTACAGGAAAACAGAGACAGTCTATGACATATTGGAAGAATTGCATAATACATTTATGTGCTGCAGATAATGGGATTATGCAGGAGCGGAGAGACAAAGGGAGAGAAAGCAAATCGATGTTTGAAAATGAGGAGTTTTATGAACAGTGCAATGAAATGGATGTGGAAGAAGCCGTCTCAGTTGTGCGCCAAAGGACATAATTTAGAGATTACTGGAACCCCCTGTGTAAACACAGCATTCACCTCGCTCACTCCCCAGCACAACGGAGCTTCACAGGTTTCTCAACCTTTTTACATTTTGTTTCCTCATCAAGCTCATGAAAACCCCAGTGGAGGAAATCAAGTCAGAAAGACATCAAACCGTTTGCCCTGTGTCGCTAGACTCATGTGCGATGGAAATGCGCTGCAAAGCAGCCATTTGAATTTGCAAGAATGCGACGTCTTCAAGTTGGCCAAGTCAAATCAGGTGTTTTGGAACCTGCTTATAATCCCAGCACTGAGCAGACCGAGACAGGCGGATGGTGACTTTGAGGCCAGGCTCGCTATATAGGAACACTGTGTCTTCATAACTACTCCTTGTGAGGATAATATGGCCAAATTGTCTAGAATGTTACAAGTTGTAGAACAAAGAAAAGAAAGCCTAGGGGAAATAATGAGAGGATGAATCCCCAACAATATGAGGGGATTTATATGCGCATAGGAGGATAGATGAAGAAGATATTGCTGGCCAAGGAACTCTGAGATGTTTCTCCTAGTAACTACATTACTCTTTACAATAAGATCCAAGGGGTTGGCAAACTATCTTGGCTTCCTTGAAAAAAAAAATCACTGGCCACTGCTCTCTGCCTACCCTGTGAAATATCTGCCAACATCTGGCATATGAGTCTCTGGTGGTACTTAGGGTAAATAAGGTTCTGATTACACATTCACCTTTAATAGTTTATGTGGTTATGCCCCAATTTCTAACACTGAGATTTTACACATAATCTTGACATAAAATATATGTAAATAAAAAATCAATTGTAAGTTTATTAAATAATTAAAAAAGTGATAGCAGGAAAATGGCCCAATTATGCTTATTATTATTTTGAGACAGTGACTCATGTACCTACACAGGCATCAAAATCACTCAGTTGCTGAGGGTGGCCTTGAAACATCATGGCCTTAAGATCCCTCTTCCTCCATCTTTCAAATGCCGAGTTTAAAGGTGTGCTCCACCTTCACCGCTTCAAAAATGGCCCAATCATTCCAGTGACTCGGGAGGACAAAGTGTTCCTAGCATGCTGTAATTTTTAGATGCCATGTGTTGAGCCGTGTCTTATGACAGGTTCTCCTATCCAATACCCAAGATCCTGTTGTTCCAACTCAAGAATGTCTCTTCAAAGCTAGGATGATGCCTGCAGTATTCTAAAAACAGACAGGATGGAAATCCAGCCTCTTAACACATGCAGATAAAGACTGTAAGCAAGGCACAGAATGTCCACGTACATCCCGTCTCTAGTTACTGGAAACTTACACTAAGAATATGGACTCGGGGTTTATATTCCACCTGCACTCATGCGCATATGTGACCCACTCTATTTCAGGTCTTCCTAGGAACTCAGAGGCAAGGCAGCAGGAGCAGAGAGCCGAGTTAGCCAGCAAGTGAAGCAGGGCAGACAAAGACTCAGGCCTCAGCTTGAACATTCCTGTGCCTTTGAAATGACTCGTGGAAGGACAGGGGCATGACCCCTAAGCCTCCCCTTCCTAATCACAAGGAGAAGGGCAGACCCACAGCTCGAAAAGGTTGACTTTAAACAGCACTGTCATAAGTAAGCCTAGTTTTAGAGATGAATTGGAAAGAGATAAAGGGGGGCAGGACAGTAAAGAAGGAAGTCATAGATAAATATTATCATTCAAAAGTCAAACCCTAGCAGTCAGGCTTTTAATCAAACATCCTAAATATTAAATAAACAACAGGGTTTATATATTTCTATTTTGTTTTCAGTAACATTTTTATCTTAATTATTTATTGCATGTGTGCATATGTGCACACGTATTGCAGTCCAAGGACAGCTGGGAAAATCACTGTCTCCTGTGTGGCTCTCAGTCAGGTTCAGTACAGAGTGCCTACAGATTCTGAGCCATATCACCAGCCCTGTACCTCTTCTCTTCAAAAAGACACAAGATGTTTGCAAGATAGCATCTTGCTCACTCTTTTAAGAACTGTGTGTTTATAGAAAATAAAATAACTTTCTGGGCTGCTTTTATCCCATGGACCAGGAAGTGAGCAATCACTGGACTCAAGGAAAACTGGGGTTTCCTCATGATCACATTTCCACACAACTCCAGGTTTTACCCCCGTGAAATTTCACAAAACCCCTTCTACAAATCATAGGTTTATTTACAGGATTGAGTATTTTCTGTTTTATTTTAATAAAAGTCAGAAACATTTTTGTAGGTCATTCAAATGCTAGTCAGAATTACTTTGACCAGATGACTATATTGCTGCCTTGAGTCTTTTCTTGGGTTTTGACTCTGCCCCCAGAGTGATGGGCAATGCCCAGCTTCAAGGGTTCAGTTGATTGGGATGAGTTTGATTGTACTTTCACATCTTTCCTGGCAGCTGGACTTTCTCAAGTTGTAAATGAAGACGTAACATTTCCCGCCCCCAAGAGTCTGTGGTAAGGACACAGAAAGTGTTTGTTGCTGACATTATGGCACAGGCAAGATAAACACTGGGGGTCTCAACCGAGGGGGTGTTTGCTTTCAACTGCCTGCTCCATATCGCCATTAGACCAACAACATCAGCCAAGACCGAAGGGCATTCTCAAAGGAGCACGATGGGGTGTCCTTGGGCTCAAGTGGCTTAGAAAGCAATTTGGGGGCCCAAAATAATTCAGTGGGAAATGGCTCTGGCCACACAAACCCGGAGCCCTGAGTTCTAAAAGAGACCCCAAACCCACAGAAAGGTAGAAGGAGATAACTGAATCTCTGAAACTGTCTTCTGACCTCCTCATGCATGCTGTGACATGTTTGTGCCCCCTGCACAAATACACACGTACACACAAACACACACAAATAGCAATAATGATGATAAGTAAATAAGTGCAAAGAAAACAAGTGACCCATAAAATCTTACTAACGATGCTGATGCTGCTTAAACAGGAAGTGAAGAAAACAACAGACCTGCTAATGTGGAGAGGGAAGACACACTGTTGGCTTCAGCCCTACACAAAGAGCTGCAGGCTGCTAAGGAATGCTGCACACAGGAGAAACCAGCTTTCGGGGAAGAACACACGGATTGGTTAGCTAAGACAAAATGATCAGCCCTGAGAATAGCCACACCCAGTAGCATAACACAGACTGAGCAGGTCGTATTTATGTGTTTAGGAATATACACACATTTAAATGTATGTATGTGACAATGATTAATGAAAATAGAGAAGAAAAAAATTTAAAAAAGAAAATGAAAGAATGAAATTCATTCAAGAGGTAGCAAGATGTTTATAACTTTTGACCCTCAAACTGGGTTTTTTTTCATTATTTTTTTTTTGGAATTTAGTACAAGGATATATTAAAAAATATAAACAAACGTTTGCCTAGAGGAAAGTTCTCCGTGGTATTATTCATAACAATATTAAGAGAGGGAAAGACAAAAAATAATTCCTAAAATATGAATGATGGTAACATTCACACACAATGGAATAATATGGAATCGTTCAATGTAATTTAAAAAATTATGATAGATGGCAGAATAAAATATTCACATTTTAATTCCAAAAACTGGCTGTAGGATATGTTCTGAAAAATATACTCTAAGACACATGTTGTAAATTCTCTCTGTCTGTCTCTCGTACATACACACTCTCAAATTCAGGGGAGTCTGTCAGAAAGAACAAAGGGAGGAATGATCTTTCTGAGATAGGGTGAGCAGGTGTGGATGCGGACCAGGCTATCATATGCTGTGTGTGGAGGAATCTTAACTCACAGGACTGGGAGAGTGGCCGTGGCCTACAACCCCTCTCTTTGGTAGCAGAAAAGCTATGCTATATCTGCTCTATTGGCGTTACACAGGCTTAAGGACAAAGGTTCCCTAGGATGACAACTCAATTAGAGACTCCTAATCACTGGGAGAATCATCTAGGCTTTATTAGTCAACTCCTCATGGGAACAGATGACTGAAGACGGTCCTGGAAGTGTCTGCAGGGGATAGGAAAGGAGAAACAAGCGGGGCTTGGGCTCTAGTTCCTAGAGCTCTGGTTCCAGCTTCAGTGCCTCACTGGCTTCTGTGCCCGAGCATCTTCATGGGAGAATGCTCAAATGTCCAACAGAAGTCAAAGCAGGAGGATACTAAGTTCAAGGTCAGCCTGGGCTACAGAGTCAGTTCAAGGACAGCCTGGGAAATGTAGTAAGATTCTGCTGGTGAGGTTGTTCAGTGGAGATACATGCTTGTCCTGCAAAGGCTATTAGCCAGAGTCTGATTGCTAAACCCACGAAGAACAGAAAACTGGCTCCCACAAGCTACCTTCCGATTGCCCCTTGCATACCACGGTGTATATGTACATACATGCACACACACACACAGGAAGATGATGACGATGATGAAGAATTTTTAAAGTGAAAAGTTGGTTGATAATACAGCCCTTGACAAGCATATGCATAAGGTCTTAGATTCATTCCCAAGTACTGTAAAAAAATAAATAATAAGTAATAAAATGAGCACCAAAAAGTACTTCAGGCTGGACCTGGATTACTTTAGTAGTCCAGCATTCTTTGCTCTATTTCCACTACTGCCCCCTGTTGTCTGTTCTCTGTATTGCATTCTAACTATCCCCATGCTGCTTTCCTATTTTCATCCCTCTGAAGAGGATGTCTGAACTCCTGTGACCTGCTGTTACTCTCTGTAAGCATGATGACCTCCCTTCACGCTGGCTCTCTGTGACTCAGTCTCTGAACCTCTTTTAGACGTAGGGGACCATTTGTACTAGCTCTAGCCTCCCCCTCTCCCACCTCTCTTTCAGCTTTCTACCAGGTCCCCCATTGCTTCCAAGTCGCCTCATCCGCATCTCTGGCCTGTCACTCAAACCGACCTCCTCTGAAAATCCATCTTCAAAGCTGTAGTTTCTCTTATGGTTTGTCCTTTGTTCCTTTTGGGTTTTATGAATCTACCAGTTTGCCTTTGAGCACGCAGTCCTCACTGACATTACTTCTAATCTGTGCTTGCTTCTGTGTTGCATATATATGAACACATATACACATATAGGTGCAATACATCATAAAATGAAAACCTACAAGCATCCACTCAGGTAAACTGAGGCTGAGGACTATGATCTCATTTTGAATGTCACCGAAGAGCGCAGGCTATTCTGAGCATGTCTGGATCTCCAATCAGATCACTGTTTCTCTCTTTTGCCCCATTTTTGATACTGAGTACCCTGTCGTCCTTGTGTTTAGCACCAATTTAGAAAAAGAATTGGATTTCCAAGCTTCCGATTGCTTTTGCAGCAACGAGTCTGCCCTTTGTGCACTAAGGACATGCTGGCTTCTTTTTATTTGGTGATGACCAAGACACCTGCTGATTATTGAGGCCACTACTCCACCCTCCCCTGACAAATCACAGATGGCACTTGGGGAAGGTGACCAAAGCTGAGGATAATGGCCAGAGGCAGTGCCACGCCAGGACATTAAAGTTGTATGCAGTTTGAAGAGCAAGGATGCCACACGTGAGGAGTGTAACCGATGTGTGCAAACATGGCTTGCTGTTGTAGCGAGCAGGGTTGAGGATCCAAGCTTCCATAAGGAAGTGTGCTGCCTCCCTCCCTTAATTGCTCGAAGCTTTTGTGCTATTTTTCACAACAGGATTCCCAAAATGAAGGGAAACAAACTGAAAGTTCCATAAATGAATATAAATATTGTCCTACAAACCTGAAAAAAATAAAATCAGTTTGCTCATTAATCAGAAAAAGCAAAGGACACTGAGATGTGCTCAGAGGGAAAGGAAGGATTGACAAGTGTGGCGGTTTGTGTGGGAGTTTTCTGCATGGCCAGGCATTTGAGCACTTGTTTGCTGGTGGGTAGGGCTGCTTGGCAAGGCCACTTGCTGGTGGGTAGGGCTGCTTGGCAAGGCTCAGGAGGTGTGGCCTTGCTGGAGGCGGAAGTGACAAAGCTCACTAGAGGTGGAATTTGAGGGTTCACAATTTGCTCTCTGTTTGGTGTTTGTGGTTCAAGATGTGAGCTCTCAGCTGCTGCTCCAACTGCTATGCCTGCTGCCTGCCATCCACCAGCATGGACTCTAGCTCTCTGGAATGGTTACTCAAAATAAACTATTGTATGAATTGCTTTGGCCACTGTGCTCTCATCAGTGATAGTAACTAATGCGATGACAGAGAGACATCACGTTGTCCTTAATTAACGATGTGCTAAGAACCTTGACCAGAGTCTGCAGGAGGATCCTTCAGGATTGATGACCAACAGGCCTCCCTTTCTTATCCACTGAACCTGAAACCTTGAGTCAGGCCTGTGTGATCATACGATCATACCCTGCAGTCCTCTATCACACTAGGCACCCATACTAGGAGTAGATCCAGCTAGTGTTGGGCTCTCTTTAGCCCATAAGACATGTAGGCTTAGACTGGCATCCTTGTCAACCGATAATGCCTGACGGACCGTAACTTTGGAACCTGAGATGCAGGCATCTTTGTACTACTCTGTACACAGAGTATAACGCTAGCATTTATGAAGAAGCAACATCTCAGAGCAAAGTGCTCACCTACACTCATCAAACTTTCCCTAGCAGAGGGTGACAATGAAGTCATTCACTCACTTCCTCAACAAACAACTTGCTAGCGTTCAAGAGAAACCATGCCTTCTGCTGCCTATGGAGGATCCATTTGGCTCCTTTGAGTTCTGAGAAGGATGATGATGAGCAGAAGAAAATGAAGAAGAGGAGGAGGAAAGGGGCTAAGGGAAAAGAGGGAGAAGGATGAAGGGAGAAGCAGAAGAGGAAGATTGAAAGAAGAGAGAAAGCACGGGGAAGAGAGTAAGAGGAATGAAAAGGGATCAGGGAGAAGAAAAGCAAAGGAGAAGAATGGGCACAAGGAAGGTGGAGAAGAGTGGGGAAGAGCAAGGAGAAAGGACGGGGTGAAAGGAAAAGGGGGAAGAGAAGTGGGAAAGAAGGAAAGGAGGGTGAAGACCAAGAGGAAAGGATAATAGGAGGAAAAGAAGGGAAAGAGGAGGAGGAAGAAAAGAAAAGAAAGACCAAAGGATGAGAGGATTGGTAGGAGGAGGAAGAAGAAAAAGGAAGGACAGGAGGATGAAGATAAGGCAGTATTTGCTTCTAAACTTCACGTAATATTCTGTCTTCACAACACTCAGAACTCTTGCACAAGCTAAGAGATGCTAACTGATTTATTTAGACTCATGCAGCCAAAATAAATTAGAGTAACTTGAAACACTGGCGGCTAGATCTGTCCTCCAGCTAAGTGATGACCTTGATGCCATTGTTCCTCTTAATGTCCCTTTCTCTACTCTGGCTATCTATCTATCTGTCTGTCTATCAATATATCTATATATCTATCTATCATCTATTTATCTATCTATCATCTATATATCTATTCATCTGTCTACCATCTATTTGCTTGCATGTCTGTCTATGTATCTTTCTCTCTATGGAAAATAATCAAAGCTTACCTTATCCCCAGATCCAAATCCCCACAGGAACTTAATATGTGATTTTTGGTTGGGTTGGTTTTATTTGTCTATTTCTTTCATTTATTTTGAAGAACAATTAATTAAAATTTTTAAATTGAAGTTTTATTATTTAATGCATATAAGTGCTTAGCCTGAATGTATGTATGTGCACCATGTGCATGTTTGGTGCCCATGGGGTCAAGAAAGGGCATCAGATCCCCTGGAATTGGAGTTACAGATAATTTGAGCCACCACCTGGAAGTCAAACCTGGGTCTTCTGCAAAAGCAACAAGTGCCAACTCTCTAGCCCCCCCAAAATAATTAATAAGATTTTATTAAAGTACTTTAAATTCTTTCTATTGTCACTTTATGAATCAGTCGTGAAACAGGCCTTGTTTGCTGGGAAACCTGAATTGGAAGCCAACATGAAATATAGTTTTCCTCTCCCACACACACTTAGGCAACTAGTGTGCTGCTTCGTGGCTACCCCAGACAGTCTTGGCTTGACGCTCAAATGAGGAGCCACAGACTCAGCACCTGGTGATGTCGTGTCACACACAGAGCAATGCATAGCATCTGTTTTTTTATACTTATAGACAGCAACAGAAGCCACACCACACACAACAGGAAAGATTTCAGAGCAGCTTGAGTCAGAGAAGGCTCGTATAAGCCACTAACCTGGGGTAGTTTACACAAGGCCTGCTGGGTGTTAGGTGTTCCCAAGTCCAATCATACACACACACGTGCACACATGTACACACACACACACACACTATGATCCTTCCCCTGCAGACTGGTTACGGAGAATAGCCCCCTTTCACTCCCATGGATCCAATAGTTATTGATAAGGCTTGTGGCACTTAGTATAGTTTGGCCTCATGCACAGTAAGTGATTGACAGATATCAGGAAAGGTCACTTCTCAAATAACTGGTGAAATCTCAGAAGCCAGACACTTGCTAAGAAGAGAAGTTTTCAATACACAGGAAAGTACTTGCATGTAAACGATTCTTTCATCTCCATGGTTTGTTCACATTGGGAATTTCCTCTGGCCACCTATTCACTTCCTGTCCCTTTCAGGAAAAGCTATCCTGAGTTCAAAGAAGGGTTTGTATCTGCAGGAAATGTGAATGACCGGCTGAACAGAACCGCTGTAAGTTAGAGGCCAGCCTGAACTACAGAATGGGAAACTCTCAAAGAGGTAGAGACACGAACCAACCAGCAATAAATAATCAGATTGGCTTAAGCATTTGATGCCATGCCATGTATTCTACCTGGAATTGACTAGGGGATTTTTGTTGATTTGTTTTTGTCAATACAAAAGGACATCCTAGAAATACCTTTTAAAGGATCCGTGTCGACATGCATGTTCATGTGTGTAGATGTACGTGTGTATATCTGGCATGGGAGGGGGGCATTAGAATATTGGGGAATCTTTTGCAATTAGTATTTTTTCTGGCAAAGCCTTTGGTCCTTTGATTTAATTGAATAGCACCAAAGAAAAAAGCCTTTTCCCCACTGACAACTCCATAGCTTGATGGTAGCGAAGAGGTCACCTGATGTCAACAGCTTCTCTCCAGGTGACAAATTGATGGGCATGGTCAACGAGGTTAAATTGCTTCTCAGGGACTTTTCACGAAGTGGGGCTGCTTCATTTTACCTTCTGGCTCCTTCCAGAGGTGGAGGTGAGCAGCAGTGTGACAGGGGCACGGGGTGAGAGGACTTAAGCCGGTGCAAAGGTACAGCACACACCAGAGGGGAAATGGGAGCATCTTTCTTCCGTCTAAAAACATCCCCTAGGGAAAATCAGAGGATGGTCTTCAACTTTCCACATTCTCTTTTCCCTGGGGACCAGAGGATTTTAAATCAGGTCTCTTCCTGGCAAATGAAAAGTCTGCAATAGCATCTATGGGAAGAACCCTTGGCTCAGAATCAGCAGCAGATGTAGTGACTAAGAGAGTCGGGGTCAGTAATGGGGAGACAAATGGGATTAAGCCGCCTTCATGGAGCAGCAGCCTTGACCCTTGCATTTCACTGAGGAGTCAGCTGTGGTGTCAGTCGAATAACGTGATGTGGGATGGCTAATATGATATATAGATCTCAAATCTGAGTCTCATGCTTAGGAGGAATTTACAAACGTGCCTGGTCTGGTGTGTTTTATATACATACGTTATAATATTTCAAAATCGTATAGCAGTTTCTACTCCCTTGACAGACAGGCGGGCAGGAAGGCAGACCGATAGACACACACACACACACACACACACACACATGCACACACACTCAGAAACATAGAGAGAGAGAAAGAGAAAGGGCGGGACAATGGATAAAAAGGTAAATCACGCATACAGCTGAAATAATATTTGAAATCTTCTTAATCTGTGTGTTCTTGTACATGAACCAAACTGCCAGACAAAAGCATAATCAACAACATTCCTTCCTATTATTTTTTGTTCATTTCCATGTTCAAATCTAGACTCTATAAATTGAAGCGAGCAGACATTAATAAAGAACACACTAGGTTGTAAACATAACTGAGATCTCCATATACATACGTGTGTATATGCTACATGCTTTAATCATATCTAGATCTTCCCAGAAGACACTAACTAAGAAATCATGGTTGACACTCCTAAAAGCTAGGAATGACTTTTTAGGAATGCATTTTATAGACAGAACCGAGCCAGCAGTCTTTTATTGTTCTGTGCAGGGATATTTGCCGAGGTTTCCATTTCTGCTGGTGACATTGAACATCTCAGAAGCCAGGGTTTTATCAAATCCTTCACTAGGTGCCACTGGACATTCATCCTGAACAACAGACCTGCTTGTGGTCAATGTTCCTCAGGCTCAAGGGCGGTGATAGACATCTCACATCTTGATGGGCAGGCACTTCCTGGAATTAGAATATCTGTGCCATGAAGGTTAAGAGGGATTGTCAGCCTGACAGGATCTAGAATGATGTAGGAGACAAACCTCCAGGCATGTCTGTCGGGGATTTCCTAAGGTGGTTTACCTGGCGGGGAGACTCACTCTAAATATGGACAGCACCACCTTACACGCTGGGCTCTGGGGAAAACAGCCAGGAGAAGCTGATCACAGGCACCCATTCCTCGGCTTCCTGATTGTGACCAGCTAGCTGCCTCCTGCCTTCACTGACTCGGTGGACTGTCCTATGGAACTGCGACCCAAAATAAGGCCTTCCTACCTTAAACTGCTCATGTCATATGTGTCATTAAAGCAACAAGAAAAGCAGCCGAGACATATTCTGAGCTGAATAATGGAGCTGTTTCCTGACCTTGGGGGAATTTGCTGTTTCCAGGTGACTGAAGATCAGTTTGCAGTGAAACTCTGGAGTAAAACTTCTCTTAGGAAGAAGAACACACCTCTAGGAAAGGATATAATGAACGTGGGTTGACAAAGTGGCAGGGTACCCAGAGTAAGGGACACTGTTAACAGGGAGGCCAGCACACAGTGCTGGTCAGTCGGTGGAGGAAACCAGTCAGGATGGCCGCTAGACACACAGGGAAGTTGGACTCTCAGCTGGAAACTTCACCAGTCATTTTCAGTTAACAAATGTTTAATACAGTGAATTCAGAAGTGGGGGCTGGAGAGATGGTTCATGGGTTAAAAGCATAATAATTGTTGCCCCTGAAGAGGACCCAGGTTTGATTCCCAGTATCCACATAGCTGTTCAACATACTGGGTTGTTGAGCATCCATAGTCCCAGTTCTCAGGGGTCTGATGCCCTCTTCTGGCCTTCATGGCCATCAGGCATGCACAAGGTACATTTACACACATGTAGGCAAAACACTCCCACACATAAACTAAAAATAAAGGTCTGTGAAAAAGGAAGAAGTGCGTGGCTCCTAGAAATGCCGAGGGATGTGCCCGTTTCCTTTCAGGGCTGCTCTGTTCAGTTGGGGACTGTAGCCTGGTCCCAGAGACAGGAAGATGCTCGTGATTAAGTCTTGATGAGATTTTCTGATAGAGAAACAGTGGGACAGGAAAGTGGTTTTGCTTTCTGAATGCAATTCCTTGCATTTCCGCAACTATTCTTTGAGAACTGATGGCATGTAGACCCTGGCTCTCAGAGAACACAAAAAACTAGAGTAAATGCCATTTCCTCTTCCTAAGGGTGGTCCAATCACAGGGAGGAATAGAAATAGATGGATGGGGGTTGGGGGGTAATGGGGATGGGGCACTTTGAAAGGACTCAGCTGTCGTGGACAGTGCCTTGTGAAAAGCAGAAAGGGTAGTTCCCATATGGTCAGGGAGAAGAAGGACAGGCTCTCCTTGGTTTGTTGGGTGCAGTGACCTTTCTCTCATTGAGAATACTAGAACAGAAGGGACTTTGTGGAGAAAAGACCTATGGAAATGAAGTGCAGGGACCTGGATGGTGCTGTATCAAGATACTAAATAACCATATATCACAGGATGATCCCCATGACTGACATTTAACACAAGTGACACAGGCAGGGGTAAAACCCCAGAAAGACTTTAGGGTGAAGAGTCAACATGATGGTGTAAGATTATGACACAATTTGATGTAGATTCCAATCATTTATGTGTGAGCCACATGTGTCCATGTCCGTGTGTGTGTGTGTGTGTACGTGTCTGTGTGTGTCCGTTTCTCTGTGTGTCTGTGTGTCCATGTGTGTGACAATGTCCGTGTGTGTCCATGTGTGCGTGTTTAAGCATGAGGATTCCTGTGACACAGAATGGGTGTGGAGGGCAGTGTCCGTGTCTGTGCGTGTCTATGTGTGTCCATGTGTGCTCATGTCCGTGTAAGCATGAGGATTCCTGTGACAACGAATGGGTGGAGGGCAGAGGACAACTTTCAGGCATCATTCTTTGCTTTCCACCTTGCTGAGGAGATGTCTCTTATTTATACTGTGTATTCCAGGCATCTGCTCTGGGCGCTTTTGGGATATTCTCCTGTCTCTGTCTCCCATCTCACTATAGAAGCACTGTGTGTGCAGATAATGTGCACCACATCTGGCTTTTGATGTGGCCTCAGGCATCGAAGACAGGGCATCAAGCATGTGCAGTGTGTGGACTCACAGCTGAGCCATCATGCTGGCCCTAACTATGTTTGTCTCTTAAAGTGATGGAACATGAATGAACCTCCTGCAAAGCATCAACCTTCTGGAAGGTGAGGTGCCTTCCTGAGACAGCTGCTGCCCTCTTATGGGGTGGGACTTTCTCTTCTTCACTCCCTGAATCCATAAGCAGGAAGGCAAGACAGGTCAGAGCAGAACTCAGATTTTCCCCATAGAAAATAGGCCACAATTTACACTTCATGCATTTATTTTTAACAGTGTATTTTAGAAGCTTACTGTTCCTTATTAAAAATGAACAATGTCTTTAATAGTTTATTTTAATTCCAAAAGCAGTATGTATTCACTATTTAAGTCTAGAAAACACAGATAAGACAAAGAAGAAGTCAACTGAATATATAAGCAATTCCTCTGTCCCAAACTGAGTACTCTATGAACTTTGGATATTTATGGTAGAGCTAAATTATAGTATATCAAATCATATGTTCTGAAATTTATCTCAAACATTTCCTTTTGCTTTTAAATATTTTCCATAAAAGCTACCCTACATATTTTTTTAATTAGACAGTATTGTTTCAGACCTGAGCATTGTGCGTGTGTGTGTGTGCATGTGTGTGTGTGTGAGAGAGAGAGTTTGTGTGTGTGTGTGTTTGCCATAAATATATAAATCACGGGCTAGAGACTTCAATAATTGCCAAATAAGTGTAATACAAATGGGCTGTATTATTCTCCTTCAATGGCAGTTGAAGAAGACATTTTTTAAATGCTAATCCTCATGATTCAGAGAGATTTAGGGGCTGGGGAGAGTGTACATTGGCTTAACCTTTCTGAAGAGACAACTGAACAATGTCCATGGAAAGACTTAGACATCAGCACAACTCTCATTTATGGGCTTCCACATGCGGAGCTGACTCGGTGGTGGTCTTAAGTGTGTTTCTGATACCTGCCCAAGCTTGCCAGTTCCTGTGGTTTTGCTGTAGGGCAACCAAAGGAAGAGCTTCACAATGAGGACTCCCAAACCAGTGCACACAACGTATTTGGTCCCAATTTGGCATGTTTATGGATATTGTATATATTTGCACATTTCTTTAAATATTTTTTTTGTTATTTGTGTGTGTGGGAGTGTGTGCACACAGCTAGATGGACTCTGAGGTCAGAAGTGTTTGGAGCTGGGGTTATAGGTGATGATGAGTGGCTTTTGCCATGTGAGTGCTGGGGACCGAGCCCAGGTCTTTTGCAACAGTAGTATTTGTACTTAACCACTGAGCAATCTCTCCAGCCCTCTTCTTTAAAAAAATGCTTATTTTATGGAAACTTTACATATATATAATATATTTGATCATATGCAGCCCCACTATCTCCTTCTAGATTCCGCAAGGATCCCATAAACCATCTTCATCCCAACATTATGTCCTTTAAAAAATAATGACCTACTGAGTCGGATTAGTGCTGCCCATGAATGTGGGCATCCATTATGATGTGAGCAACCTATCGGACTGTACCTTAAAGAAAACTGACTCCTCTCCCTCAGCAGTCATTAACTGCCAATAGCCCCTCAGTTTTGGGACATTCCTTTAAAAAATAAAAGAAAGAAATCTCATTCAACATATGCAATTATAGTAATAGTTAAAAATCATACAAATAGTTAATCCCAATATAGGGAGAAAGGGAAAAAGAGAGAAAGAGGAGAAGAGGGGCAGAGAAAGGGAGAAAGGGAGGTGAGGAAAAGGGAAGAGAGAAATGAAGGGGAGGGAGGGAGCAGTCATCTGCTGGGGAGCTATCAAATATTTATTGGAAACACCTTTCTCCCTGGGATCCGAGTAACACTTGCTTAAGTCCTCTTGTCTTTGACTATTGCGGGTCAGAGAGTTCACTGTTTCTGCAGATTTCCAGGTGGCTGTGATGCCTCTTCTACCTTAATTATTCTTTCTCTTCTCTGCCCCATTCAGAAAGGATGTAAAGAAAAAGCTAACAGGAAAGAGAAAATGGGATGGGAAGAGTTGGGTCTTAGTTATGGTTTCTATTGCTGTGAAGAGACACCATGACCCCAGCAACTTTTATAAAGGGAAAACATTTAATTAGTTGGCTAGCAGTCCAGAGATTCAGTACATTACCTAATGATGAGACTGAGGGCATGGAGGTAGACATGACGCTGGAGCAGTAACTGAAAGTTCTACATTTTGCACAGGTAACAGGAAGTGAACAGAGACACTGGTGGTATCTTGAGCATAGGAGACCTCAAAGGCTACTTCCACAGTGACACATTCCCTCCAACAAGGCCACACCTACTTCAACAAGGCCATATCTCCTAATAGTGCTTATGGGTGCCAATTGCATTAAAAATACCACAGCATCCACACCTGCACAAAGATCTAAGGATACAGTGAACTTTCCAGAAGGTCCATTCTAGGTTCATACCACCTCAGCTTCTGTCCCCTTTACCTACAATTCTCTCTTTACTTCTGTCTCTCTTTATGAGTCCTATTCTCATTTCATCTTCTCTCCTCTGCACAGCGACACAGTTGTCATTCCTTGGTTACTGTCACAGTCTTGCAAACTCTAAACTAAGATTCTAGAGATGGGGCCTCCGCAAACCCCAGGCAGCACTCCCACCTCTTACTGAGATGCTGAGTTGATGATGATGTACCGGGAAGATCAGCCACAGGTGTGCAAGGTGAGGCAGAGTACAAAGAGCAGATCGCTAAGCTGATCATCATAGAGCTGATGGCTTTAAACAGAAACTCTCCCCAAATACCCATCTCCACATGTCTATATAAGCTACGTTAATCAAAGTGTTCACTGACCACTATTTTATGATGACGAGAGGGAGGAGGAGTGGGTGATTATAATAGTCTTCTTTATGGATGTCTACAGTACCTGCATGCCTAAAATAATGTAGCATTGCTTTTATGGTGAGAAGTGTCAAAAGAAAAGCCCATCTCTAGAAGAAAGGTTGGGATTGGCAAAAGTAAAGAAAACACCATTCAGGAAGGTTGAAATAAAGGCCAACTGCTCTGTACCATACAGCTCTCAGCTCAGCCACTCTGTACATGCAAATACTCCCTTTCCTGAAGGGACAGCTAAGTCGTGGCAAGACTATCTTGGAGGATTCTCATTTATGTGACAGCAGTTCACCCAGGAACCTACTGAGACAATGGCACAGGATTAGCCACTTTTTAAAAATTATTATTACTGAGGTGTAAGAATGTGGCAAAAGCAATTGTTTTGGTTAACTTCAAACACAGGTGTGAAGACACAGGCATATTTGACTCCTCTACAAAAAGATAAAGAAATGTAAATTTTTAGAAAGAAGCTGGAGGGATGGCTTGCAGATAAGAGTGCTGGCTGTTCTGCCAGAGGACCTGCTTTTGATTCCCAGTACCCACGTGGTGACTCGGGACAGCATTAAACTCCAGTCCCAGGGTATCTGGTGCCCTCTTTTGGCCTCTTCTGGCTGTGTACACATGGTGTGAAGTCAAGCACCTGACAGAACAGAATGAAAACGCCCTTCTGAAAACTGTTACTGTATACAATGGAAATGCATGGCTAAAAATGTTTGGAAACTACTGAAACGGAAAGGCAGCCTAGTTCTAAATTAGTCTTGGCTTCCCCACGGGTTTCATCAAAACAAGTACCAACTTCAGTATCAAACTAAATTATGAAAGCTATCTCAAAATATTTGCTTAGAGTAAAATTAAAAACATACTCAGCAGTTGTAGAATTAGTGACTCACCTAAGGTGGGGGATAATTTATGCTCTATTTGTAGTCAAAAAAGAAATGTATATTTATAGTGGGGTTTGTATCATTTCTCTTTTCCAGGGATGAACTAATTTGTGTTTGTTAAGTTGTTTCAAGTTGCTGTAGGCTGGCAGAACAGACTTTCTATTTGTAAGGCTAGAGGGATTAAATTAGGTAAACCCTGAGGGAATGGAATTGGGAAGGAAGAGCAATTGTGTGAATACATGAAGTATTATCTGAGCCAATGTGGGAGACTGCTGGGCGGAACAGTGAAGCTGGAGGTTCCTCTTGTTTGTTTGTTTTCTCAGTAAGAAGGAAATACACAAGACCATCCCTCAACTTTTCTTTACTTCTGAGTCAACAAACATTTTGGAACAAACAAGCAAAATGACAGAACCCAGTGGCCACCTCCATCTGCTGAGCTTTTGCAGTAGCTGGCTCACAGAAGGCATAAAACCAGCATTTGTTCTTTTCTTCCCTTCTTTGTCTTCTTTTCTCTCTTCTTGAAGTATAAAACAGGTTTTATCAATCATTTTCCCCTATTCCCACAACTGGGAGATCAGACAGACCCTACAAATACCTTTCTTTTTAGCTCAAGTAGGGTTTATTCCATCCTTTCTTTTTCCCTCCCTCCCTCCATCTCCCTTGCTATCTCTTTCTCAATGTGTGTACAGACACAGGTGCACAGGTATGTGCAGGTACATAAGTATACTTGAGAAAGGACAAGAACAATAATCTCAGCTATCACCATTTAGTACTGTCCACTTTCACCTCCCCCCATTGTGTGTGTGTGTGTGTGTAATGTATTTTTGTGTAGGGTGTACATGCATGTATGTGTATATACAGGTGGAGGTCGAAGTTTGGTCATTCTTAATTGCTCTTCTGCTTTATTTGCGGGGGCAGGATCCCTCAATCAAACCCAGAGCTCACTAATACAGTTAGTCTTGCTAGATAGCTGGCCCTGAGGATGCTCCGTCTCTGACGTTCCAGAGTTGATCTATATGTGGGCCATCACATTCACCTAGTATTTATACAGCTTTCTGGAGTTCTGTACTCTGGTCTTCTCACTTGCATACCAGGCTTTAAGCACCAAGTCATCTCTCTAGCCCTGAAGAGGAGCTTGTTGCTGTTGAGATAGTCTGCCACTTTCACCAGGAACTCACTGACTCAGTGAGGCTAGCTGACCAATGATCTCCAAGTTCACCTGTATCTGCCTACCCAGGCAGGGATCACAAGTGAAGCCACCATGTGTTGGTTATAAACTCTTTGCATCACACTCACACCCTCCTGCCTGCACAGCAAGCACACATCATTAGCTCAGCTACCACCCCAGTTGGGTTTTAAAATTAATTTAGAAGTCGAAGTTTGAATGGAGAGACTTCATGTAACAACCTGATCTTCTTGATTCTCTTTCCAAAAAAATCAGGCAACCAGACTCATTTCTACATCATGAAAATGGAATGGAGAAGGTGAACATGTGGTGAGGTGAACACCAATCCCTGATTCTAATGGTCCTTTGGTCTCCAGTAACAGCTTCAAATCTTCAGGAGGCTTTTGTTCTTTTGAAAAATTTCTTTTTGTTTATGTTTGTGAGAGGGAGTGGGTTATCTGTATGAGTGCTGGAGGAGACCAGGAGATAGTGTAAGATCCCCTAGAGCTGGAGTTACAGGCAAATAGGAGCTACCCCACATGATACTTAGATCCTCTGCAAAAGAAGCAAGTGTGCTTACTGGCTGAGCCATCTCTCAATCCCGACTCAGAGTTTTCCTAAGGCACAGGGATGTCTCCATCACATCAGGACCCCAGATAGAAGCATGAGCATTAGACAGTGGCAAGTGTATGTTCTATGATGGCTCCTGCCTACTAAAGATATGGTGACTTCTCAACTCCTGGGTTTGATACCTCTGACCTTTACCAAATCAATATTAGAAGTCAGTGAGAAGTGAGAAGAGACCCAAAGGGAGCAAGCCACAGACTGACAGATTGGTGTGGCCACATCAGGGGAGCACGCTCTATGACTTGGGCCACAGGCCAGCTTCACTGTGTCCTAATTAAAGTGTCCACTCTCCACTAGGTCTGCAACAGAAAGTGACTGCTGGCTCTGTAGCCAATGGAAGCAAGCCAGAAACACAATCCCACTTAAGAAAATTGGATATGATTCTGCAGAGCAGACAGCCGCGCTCAATCACAGCATGGCAAAGTATGATGTAGACTGTGCCAATAAGCCTTGCTTACGAGGAAAGACCCGCATGGTCCATAGGGACACACCCGAGGGTTTCAGGAGGGTACTCTACTCGAGTGCCACTAGGGTTCAAGACAAATATGTTTTCAGGGCTGGTGTGCAGTGAACACCTCTGTTGAACGGTTCATACTTTCCTAGGACAGAACTGCTACAAAGATTGTAAAACATAGTGTTATGAATATGTAAATATGTATTTACTCCTCCCATTTTTTCCCTGGGGAGAACTAGTATTGCTATCAAAAGCTGGCCTGAGATATGATGACAAAACACTGTCAAGGGATGTTTGATTATTTCTCAATTCCTTTTCAGTCTTCTGGAAAATACAAGGACCACTTTGAGGCATTGATTTAAGCTATGAACAATCTCCCCTGGAAATATAAATGTATTAAGCATGGAGTTTTCTAGGCACCCGCAGAGATTCAATAGGTATATGAAATCTATAAGGAATTAAGACTTTTGGTTTGGGGTGTGGTGGCTCACTCTTGTAACACCAGCCTTCAGGAGGCTGAACCAGGAAGATAATTCTGAAGTTGACACCAGCCTAGAGCTAGAGTACATAGAGAGTACCTGTCTAAACCTTTACACACACACACACACACACACACACACACACACACACTGTTTCTCGATGGTTCAGAAAGACAGTGTCTTTGCGCTCACCCTGGTACCTGACATCCCATCCCATCTTCCTCCTTCTCTGATCCTATTCTTCTCTCAATTATATTCCCTGTATAAATATATACACACACATACATAGTGTGGCTGGAAAGAAGTTCAGCAATTAAGAACACTTGTTTCTGCAGAGGAAATGAATTAGGTTCCTAACACCAGGGGTTTGGGATGACTCAAAACTACCCCTGACTCCGGCTTGAGGGGATCTAATGTCCTCTTTAAACTCCATGAACACTGCACTTGTGTGTTATATATCCCTCCCTGCATACACACAAATTAAAAATAGTATCTATTTCTCTTGATGCTGATGTTAAGTCAAGAACATAGCTTCTTGGAGTAACTGATGCCCTTGGCTTAAGAACGTCTTGTGTGAACTTTCTGAATCTCCATTTCCTCATCTCCAGAATGAGGGTGGTGTCAGACTGTCAGTTATGGACTTTTTGGAAAGCCAAGTGGACTAAATATACATTAAACTCTTAGAAAAGTTGTTGGCATTATTGGTAAGATTGGTCGACAACCGTTTGCCAACAGTCTCTTTCAGATTTAATACTGGCTGTGTTTCAATTTTTAATGAAAACATTCCAATGCATTATAAATTGGCATCTTTAAAATCTTACATTAGAAGCAAAGATAATGAGGAGAGTGCATTTTGGTTTATATGTGTGTGTGTGTGTGTGTGTGTGTGTGTATGTGTGTGTGTGTAATATGAAACTAGCTCAACATTCTGATAGTCAAAGCACTAAAAAATACATTGGGTTAAGAAGAAGACTGAAGAAGTAATAAGACCAGAGGAGGAAGAAGGTGAGATGGCAGGTATCGGGGCGGGCACAAAGATACTGTCCTTCTGAGCCATCTAGAGATAATACAACCACATTCTGCATTGGAGTGGCCAACGTGAAGCCTCAGTCAACATATGGGTCTTATGTCTGAGATTTGTAACCAGTTCCACACGACAAGAAAAGGGTGTGACCATCTCTATCCATGCAACCAAAGCCTGCCAGAAACTAGAGGTACCATGTTCCAGGGACACAGATCTAGAAGGGCTGATGTTGCACTGAATGACTGAGGTAGGCATGCTGCAGCTATCACCCTAACACACTTCTGAATTATTCCTGTCAACTGTTAGGAACCCTCTAGATCCTCAAGCTGCCCTGCAAGCCAAAGCCAAAACATCCTTCTTTAGTACATGTATGACTAAGAATGTGGGCTGTGGACATACATCCTTGAATGCAACAAGTGGTGACATTGCAGGACCACCACCTTTTTCTTTGCCAGTCATGTGGACACCTTCCCCTCTATTGAGATTAAAGGATAGTCCTTCACTATGCTAGTTCTTGTGGGCACCCTCTCCTCTAGTCAAAATAAATGATCTTTCTTCCCCATGCTAGACCATAAAAATTGTGTCCTCTCATGAATAGTGAGTTTTATAGCCTCATGGCCAGATAGTCTTTGAAGAAATACAACACAGCAGCAGTGGTCCTTCTTAGGAGGGAAAGGGGATCCCAAAAGTGGGTATCAGAGCACCCACATTCCACTCACTGAAAAATCCACATTGTAGGCATAGCTGTGAAACTTACTGCCTTCTTCCACATCTCTCTTGGAGGAGCAAAATTTCTTCTCTTTGCATACATGAAAAAGCCAAGGTTCAGAAAAATCTAGTTACCTGTCCAAGGTTACATATTTATCATGTGACACAAACTGACATTTAACCAGCAAATGGTACCTGGCATTCCTATGACAAAATTTCCTCTAATAATTTCAGATATTGTCCTAGCTTCATACCCATTGCTGTGAGGGGAAAATACAACATAGGAGAAAAAGGGTTTATCTTAGTTCCCAACCCCAGGTGACAGTGCATCATGGCGGTGAAGTCACAGTAGCCAGGACATAAAACAGCTAGTCATGGCATATCCACAGTCAAGAGTACAAGGAAATGATGAATAAATGGCCACTCCTCAGCTCCCTTTTTTCATTTTTACACAGTCCAGGATCAAATGCAGAATTTGGTGCTATCCACAGAAAGCGAACAGAAGCTAGGGGTGCCTATATGTGTTCTACAGCTTACAGGAAAGAATGACATACATTTAAAAAGTATGTTAATGATATCAACAGAGCCAAGGTTGGAAAACCAGCAATCATACATATAAGCCAATCTATAGAAATTTGAAGCTCATATTTATTTACATATGCATACATACATGCAGATATTTACTTATATAATATGTGTATATGTCTATATGACTGCATACACATGTATATAAGGACAAAGGAATAGTACTGGATAGCTTTTGTCAACTTGACACAACTGAAAGTCATCTGAGAGGAGGAGACCCCAATAGAAAAAATGCCTCCATATGATCTGGGCTGTAGGCAAGTCTGTAGGGCATTTTCTTAATTAGTGATTGATGGTGTGAGGGCTCAGCCCCTTGTGGGAGAAACCATTCCTGGGCTGGGGGTCTTGGTTTCTACAACAATACAGGCTGAGCAAATTATGAGAAGGAAGTCAATACGTAGCATCTCCCCATGGCTTCTGCATCAACTCCTACCACCAGGTTCCTGCCCTGCTTGAGTTCTTGTCCTGACTTCCTCTGATGAGGAACTGTGATGTGGAAGCATAAGTCAAGTTAGCTCTTTCCAACTTGCTTTGGTCCTGGTGTTTGGTCACAGCAATGGTGACCGTGACTGAGACAGAAGTACATGCGAACATGTGCTTATCTGCATGTTTGTGGTTATGCACAAGCACTGGTTTGTCAGTGCTGAGAATCAAACACAACCTCACAAGCGCTAAGCAAGCACTCTACCCCAAGCTACCCCTCCTGCCCCACAGATATAAAGTCTACCAGTCTGTTTGTGTCATAGCTGAGCTAAGGAGTGGACCTTCGTGAACTCTCTTTACTGGAAACCATGCAAGAGGAAAGGTTTGGGAACTAAAGTCCTTAGGAAGTGGTCACACTTTCCACCAACACTTCCAAGGCTGATTGACTGAGTGGAGCATCAGTGACCTTGGGGAAGGTGGAGGGAGGGTGCTGAGGGTCCAGTTTCTAATTACAATTTATTTTGTTCTATATTTAGCCCCCGAAATATACATTCCTTGCCAACCTCTAATATCCTGTGTCCAAAAGATAAACTCATCTGTAATGTATTAATTTAAGAATAACAAAAAGACCAAGTATCCATCATATGGCGCCTGAAGCCTGTAGTGAGGTTTCCACATTCTGCTTTAGCTCACCTCCTTAATGTTACTGCCAATGCACTGAAAACTGCTTTGATTTCTCACTTTCTTTTGTAACTATAAAAAGTCATGCCTGATGCAATGGCACACACATTTACTCCTAGCATTTGGGAGGCAGTGACAGGCAGATCTCTGTGGTATCAGCTGGTGTGTTCTTCCCTGAGAAGACTATGCCTAATATTTCAGCATTCTTTGCCTGTTGTTCTTTGTGTAGAGGTGAGACCTCATTAATGAACACGTCATTTCATTGAAGAGTCATGCTGAGATGCTAGAAGCCATCAAGTTCCCAACAGATTCTTCCCTGTTACTGGCAGCCATAAGCCCTTCCAAAAACAGTCAAAAGGGCTAGGAGGCAACTTGTTTTTTTGCCTGGGCCATGGAAACTTCCCAGGGTTAGATGACCTGGAAGAAATACACCTTAACACCAAGACAAACAGACCTGTTCAGCTAAGGAGAATAGAACTCCATGTAGTTTGAGTTGCTCCTCTTCTCTCCTCCCCTCTGCTCTTCCTCTCAAGTCCTTCCTCCTTCCCATTTTTCTCCCCATCTCCCATGCTCCCCTCCCTTCACTTTCCCTCCCCTCCCCTCTGCTCTCCTCTCCTATCTTCTCTTCTCCTCTGCTCTGATCTCCTCAACTCTGTTCTCCTTTCCTTTGCTTTTGAGATACAGCCACTTACATTCAGAACTCTCCATGTAGGCCAGGCTGACCCCAGTTCTGTGCCCTCAGCCTCCCCGCTGAATGTTGGCATTACAGATGTACAGTGTGGCACCTGGCCCTGCCTCAGGTGGGAAGGAGTTCTTTTTTCCATGGGATCTTTACTTCCCCAAAGCAGGAGAGGTTTCTAAACTAGCTTTGTGTTCATCAAGGGCAATCCTAGCACCAGAATGTGTGTACTCGTAACTAAATACATATTCCCTAAGTAATAATACATATTATTATTTATAATAAAATATTGTTTCCCACTCCAAACTCAATTTGTTTCAGATTTTTAAATAAAAAATAAACTAAATCATAAAGGCATGCTCCACATCATGGCGCAGTTTATGATGGTTTGCACATACATGCATTTTACAGTGTTTAAGTTAGGTTAAACATTGCTCACCTCAGATGTTCCTCATTTCTTTGCTGTTAGAATATTCAGTGACATAACTTCCATTAAGGCTGAAGCTGCTGCTGTTGTTGCAAAACACCACATCAAACCAGAAACTTCCTGTGCAGTCACTTAATCCCCAAAGCAACAGTAGTTCAGGAGACAAGTTATGGGCTAGGGAGGAAGCTTATTTGGGACAGCATTTGCCTAGAAAGCACAAGGCTCTAGGTTCAATATGTAAGACTTGGGAGATGAAGGCATGAGGATTAAAAGTTCAGGGTTGCCCACAGTGACATAAAAAGATTGGAGGCCAGCCTGGGCTACATAAGACTATGCCTCAGAAAGTAAACAAGAAACATATTGAAATCAACATCCATGAACAGAAGTCAACATAATCACGGACCACACCCCTTTCTCATATACATCAGCAATTTGTAATTGTCAACACTTTCTGACATGAGAAGCAATTAAGTTAGTTCCATACACACACACACACACACACACACACACACACACACACACGCACGCACACATGTTCCCAAAGGTCATAGTGACCATTAAGTCTTATACTTTCAACCAGGAGGGCACAAGGGAGTTCCATGATGTGAAATTATCAACGACATGGAGAACTGCTGTCTTTTATACACTGAGCCACAGGGTCTTTTTTCGAAGCTGTAGTCTAATGTAGTAAGATGAATATAAATGATATTTATTTTCTTCCTCCAAGTCACATGCCCCATTTTTTTGTTCTAAGTATGTTACTGCTGATTCGAAGAAACACACAGACATACAACATCAGCAAATTTTAATACACTAACTACCTAAATCAAAGGTCCAGAAGATAAAATAATCATCAAATACAAGATAAATGTGCTGTCACAATCTTTTCAGGGGCAGTGGTGCCTACAAGAGTCCCGTTCTTTTTTGTTTCCATTTTTCTTTTACACACACACACACACACACACACACACACACACACGCATGTGCACACGCGCACTGAATGCTCCCTCCAGGCTGATTCGGAATTTTCTGAGCCTCCTGGCTTTCCCTGTCCCCATGTCAATGGTGGAAGATTCCCTTTGGCTATTTCAAGACATGTCTTTTAGGGATGACAGGGCATTAAAGACAACAGAAGGAACTGCATGCCCATCTTATTAGCACTTTGGAATTCAGGAGGCACACAAGATAGGAAAGGGTGAGTGAGCATTTCCTAATGATCCATAGATTAGTCCAAAATTTGAAAGAAGAGAAAGGTTTGTCTCAGGGGGAAAAGACAGTGCTAAGTAAAATATTCCAGGCAAAAGAAATCCTCTGTGCAGAAACCACATGGTAGCCAGGGGTGGGGTGGAAAGCTCAGTAGGAAGCAGGTAGCTCAGGTGGAGAAAGCAGAATGGACTTTCTAAAGGCAGGGCTGGAGCAAGGCAGAGCTGCGACTGTGAAGTCATGACTCAGAGTCTCGCTGGCATTTTGCTTTGAGCATTTCCTTCTGATTTATGCTAATAAGGTGTGTACATATGTGCCAAGTATTTAATGTGATTAAAAAACACGTCGGCACCATTTTGAGGGGTGTCTAGTCTACAGAGTTATACAATGATCATTTCATAGTGTTAGTAGAAATTATTCCCTTCTACCCTCCCTGGGGACCTCCTCCAGGAGGATCTTCAGGTTCGCACTGAAACAATGCTCTCAGTATGTACACTTCTAGATGAAAGGCAGAATCAGAAGCCCCCAATGAAGAAGTGACGTGTGAGCCTCCCACGCCAGCACCTGTGCTGGTAGCTGTGGTGTGGTCTCTCGTATGACTGGGAAAGACCTGGCTCCCCCTGAACCCTGCACTCTTCTCTATCTTGAACCAGGCTTGTGAGAGATACAGCAAGATCTCTCTTGGAACAGAACTTCCAAAGTCAGGATGCCCCAGGTCCTACCCCCAGGTCTGCCAAACACTGCACAGAATAGAGAGAATGGCCTGAATGGCATCCCCAGGAACCATATCCACACAAGGCAACCCAGAGAAGTCAGATCAGACTCACATACTTCCTGAGGCCTTATGTTTGCTGAAGAGTCAGACACGAGGATGAAGTCAGAGCCAGCCGGCCTTCTAGTCACCTGCATGCTCAATGATTGCTGGGGAACTCAGGCCACCAAAGGCTAGAGCAAACTCACCATAGCTGAGAAATAGTTTTCAAAAGCAATGCTATGCTGACTTAGACTCCTTTGGGCAAATACCCAAAAGTGGTATTGCTGGCTCATATGGAGGATCTATTTTTAGCTTTTTAAGGAATCTCTTTCCTGATTTCCATAGTGGCAGGACTAATTTATATTGCACAATGGAATTTTATTCAGCTATAAAGGAAAAGGAAATTATGTTGTTTGCAGGAAAATGGATGCAACTGGAGATTATCATATCAAGTGAATTAAGTCAGACTCAGAAAGACAAATACCATGTGTGTTCTCTCATTTTCAGATTCTAGATTATATACAGATGCATAAAACCATGCACAAGTATATGCCACGACAGTCGAAGCCCAAGTTTCTAGGGAACAAAGGGGCCTACTGGGAGCGGGGAATGGAGAGACAGGAAAGGTGATGGGATATGTAGGGTGCACAAAATATAATACCTGCTTGTGAAAACGTCCTTATGAAACCCAGTACTATAACAATGAACATGCACCACTAATGATTTTTAATACTGCATCTGCGCACACACGTGTGTGCATGACACAGCACAGACCTGGACAAAGGAGGAGGATCACTTCAGAAGCTGGTTCTTTCCTTTCCACTGGGGTTTCAACTTAGCTTCACACATCAAGTGTGTTTTACCTCCTGAACCAGCTCACTGGCCTCTCTCTGGGGGTTTTAGCAACAACTGAAGCCAGGTGACCATCTCACACTCTGAAAAATGTCCTGCTAAGGACTGTCTCACAGAGGGGCCACTTATGATCAATAAATATCCATTTATCAGACATAATTACCTCCCGAAAGATGGGAATGAAAGCAAAAGCAGAGTCATCGTGGCAGCAGAGTTGGTGCAGCTATAGCTCATGGAGCACAAAGGAGCTTTACCACAACAAACAGCAACTGAGGGGGGAATTGGACCTACATGTTCCAGACGGGACCAAAACAGGACCGTGATGCTCTGGCTAAAATGGGAAGGCAAGGATTTCTTTGCATACATGCATGATCGTCTTTTCTCTGTAAATAGCATTAAAACTGTACGGTGGGGGCTGGGCACATAGCTTGGTTGGTAGAGTGTTTATCTAGCATGCACAAAGCCCCGAGTTAGATCCTCAGTTCTGCATAAACCAGGAGTGGTGGTGCATGCTCATAATCTCAACACTCCAGAGCTGGAGGTGGGAGGATCAAAAGCTCAAGGTTATTCCCTGCTATAGAGAGAGTTGGAGGCCAGTCTGGGATACAGGAGACCCTGTCTCAGAAAACACAGCACAAGTAAGAAACGATATGGCGTTAAGCAGGCAGGCTTAACCCTGCACTGTGCTTAATATGAAGTACCAAGCTTTTTTCCTTGGGGGTCCTAGAATACACCATTTGGTTATTTGCTTTGATTTTTTGAGATATTAATTAGAGTAGATCAATGCTTAATAGCAGCATTGTTTAGGTGTCCTGCTTAGAGTACAAATAATAAAACATTCTAATTTGCTGAAGGCTGGAGCATCCAGATAGACTACCCCCAGGATGTGTTTGATCTGATTAAATAAGACCACCACGGTCTAATGAAATCCCTCCAGTCACTAATCAGCAATGGTCCAATCCAGAAAATGCACCCTTCCTAATGAATATTGAAATTGGCTGTCATTAAGAGAGAGCGCTCACAGGAGGGCAAGGAGACCATGATCAATATTCATAGGGTCCTTGCTGCCCCGTTGATTAATAGCCTTCAAGTGTAAAAGCCGGAATGGTGGTAATAAAGCATTATTTTTGTGTGTGTGTGCAGCCTGACATGGGATGCTTCTTAGATTTAAACCTTGAATTTATTTTTTCTGATCAAGTTCTAGTAAACGGTTAAGAAGGAAAATATAATGGACTCCCTTCATCCTTTCCGCCTCTCTCCCCCTTGCCACTTTCTCCTTCTCTGCTCCCCCTTCCCCCTTTCCCACCCCCTTTCTCTTCTCTTTACACTTTTCCCTGCATTTCTCTCTTTTTCATCCCTACTTCCTCCTTTACTTTTCTTTTTCCAAGCCTGCCTCAGACTCACAACATACCCGTCTCAGCCTTGAGTGTGAAAACACACCCGCCTAACAGGGTTCTTAAAGCCATAGGAGACTGGTATCCAGTGTATGCGTTACCAGACAAGGCTTTTCACCAACTCAAAGGGGGAGAATAACCTCCAACTTTGCACTGGATCCTACATTCACCGTGGTAGGGGGCTCCCACAGATCCACTCATGATCTGTGATGGCTACAGTTCAGAAGCAAAGGCTTTCACCAGAGAGTTTGCTACCATATCTGCATGTCTGTTCTTTCCCACTCAGTCAGTCCTACCTCCAGTAGACACTCTATGCACAGGCCCAAACTCCATCAGGCAATAGCGATGCTGATGGCTAAGTTCGTCAACCTCGAATACATTGAGTTGCTGACTCTGTGTGTAACCCACCCATTAAATGGCAGTTTACACCCTGGGACTCTCTTCTCCTTTAAAAGGAATGGCAGAATTTTAAGGAGCTTTGGAAACGTATGACATTGGATGAATGCTGACTGTCAGTGCAGCCACTCAGGATCCACGGATTTCTATGTTTCTTACAGGACTTTCTCCACCTGGCATTCACCCTGCTCGTGAAGCTCACCCGGGGAAGGAGAATTCCAGCATGGGGCTTCGACTCATCCAGTGAAAACTCATTAGACATTCCCTTTCTCGGACTGCAGTGGTAGAAATAAATTTCTTGGATCCAGGCTGCAGCTATAAAAGCAGGTCTACAATAGATCTCAGCAAATGGAACTGGGAGATATTCGTGAATAATTCTTACGGGATATATAAAATTCCTACCTATTAAATGCTGAAAAACAGTCATGTACCCTAAATGTGCCTTGCTTGCTTTCTTTAGGAAATTGAAAATGAGTTTGAATGTATTCTATTACTTTTTTCTTATTTCTCTGTTCAGAACAGGTGTGTGTAGAGACTGGCTCAAATAGCAAGTTCAAGTTCACCTTTTTTTATTGTTGTTTATGATAGAAAGCTTCATTTTGTTAACACTTAGCTTAATCGAACCTAGTGCACAGGTTTCTGAAAACTCGTCCTTGTTCCTTTGTGAGCATAGGTCTCATTTCACAGGTAGTATGTTGCTTTGTCTGATTTGGAAAAAAATTGTGTATGTGTATGTGTGGGTTTTTATGTGTGCGTTCCTGTGTGCGAGTGTGCATTCTTCCGTGCACATGTGCACATTCCTGCAGGTGAGTCTGAATTCCCATGTGCACATGCCTTCTTGTGAGGGCATTCTTATGTGCACATGCAGGTCAGAGCAGAGTCTTGGGTGACTTCCACTATGTTTAGGACCTCTTCTTTTATTTGTTGTTGTTGGGCAATCTGGCCAACAAGTTGCTAAGGATTCTCCTGTCTCTACACCCTGCCTCCCACAGAAGCAGCAGGATTATAGATTCATACTATTATGTCTAACTGCATGGGTTCTGGGGATTCAAACTCAGGTCCTCACGTTTACACTTTACCCAGTGAGCCCACTTGACAGCCTGTTCTGTCAGCTTCTGTCATGCAAAGGTTGATGTTTCTCATGCTGTAGTTTCCTAGCAAATTGGTAGAGGCCTAAGCAAATGGGCTACTTGCCATCACTCATCATAATGCATGTAATAAGAGCCTGCTGGCCCTTCGTTCACTGATTAACTCTCTCTTTTCCTCCACCAGAGAGTGGGGTTACTCTTTATGTGCCCTGACAAATGCTCTAGTGTCTGCGACTCACAGATGCTTGGCACTATACGACAATGACTTGATTGCCCACGTGACTCCAATACCAGACAAAGATATCAGAAAACTAGGCACACTCCCCTGAGCAAACAAGAAGACCCTGGAAGTCACTCAGCTTTCCTACAAAAGCAATTTCCATAAGCCCCATTTCCTTTCATCATTATGTAACCTCACAAGGTTGTCTCCATTTTGCTGAAAATGAAACATATCAAAATAGAATTAAACATATTCCCATTGATTCTCTTCAGACCTGCAAAGCCAGTGGAGATGGAGATGCATGCACTGAGCAGCCGCAGCAGCTCCGGGCTGCTGGTGATTGACTTTTTGGCTAAGCTAAGCAAAAATGAAGCTAGTGACCAATTAGCTTTTCCCTTAATAGGATTGCAATGGGCGAAATAAACCAGAGAAAGGAATAGAAGGGAAAACTGTCATTTAGTGAATTCCCCAATGCTGTCATTGTCCCTGAGACATACATCATAAATAAATGAAAAGCTGAGAGTTCGGTAGGCCAGCACCTTGTCTGAAGGTTATGGGCCTTGTTGAAATGGCAGAGTACTGAAGAACAGCCGGACTACCAGGATGCTGGCTATAAACACATCCCAAATCATTCCGCCAATTTGTGCTCCAGGGCAAAGTGGACTTTGGAGATTTTCAGAATGATCATCATAATAACTGCCACCCATTGATCTCATTTAACGAGCACTGATCTAGGACTCACGCCATCCAAGCCCTCATATTCATCAGCGGAGTTGCATTTATGAACGAGACAGACTGAGAGCAAAGTACAAGGCAATGTAAAGACTAAATGGAGATGTCAGGAGACACGTGAGCAGGGTGTCCTGGCAGAGACCAAAGAAAGCAGAGGTCCCCTCTTTGAAGAGGTGGCTTTCCAGCTGTCATGGGAATAATTAGAAAAAGGTTGAGATTCAAAGAGAAATAAGGATAAAATTGGGAAGGTATATCACAGCCAGATTTCAGAAGCGTGTGTGTGTTCATGTGTATGTGTGTTCATGTGTACATGTGAGTATATGGCTTCATGTGGCCATGTACATATGTGCAGAGGCTAAAGCAAGACCTCTGGTGTCTTTCTCCATCACTCCCCGTCTTCCTACTTTAAATAAGAGTCTCTCATTGACCCAGAAGCTTCTCATTTTGGAGAGGCTGAATGACCATCAGGCTCTTGGGTTCCACCTGTCTCTTTCCCCAATGCTACGGTTACAGGCACCGGTAGCTATGGTCAGATTTTTACACAGGTGCTGGGAATGTGAACTCACATCCCTGTGTTTGCACAGCAAGTACCTATATGCCTCCCAAGACCCACCCCACTCACCTCTAGGCTTTTTTAGCTGGGAAGGGAGTGCAAGCTCAGTGTACTTTCAAAAAGTTCCTTGGACACTGCTGGAATAAGAATGGAAGAAGAAGATGCCCAGTGCAGTTGTTCAGGATAGGGTGAAAACAACCATGTCTGGTGAGTTAGGGGAAAAGAACACTACTGGAAATATGGCCATTGGATCTGATAGGATTTGCTAATAAATAGGGGTAAGAAGAAACCTTGAAGTAACCGCACTAACTAGGGCTTATTTGGGTACGTGTGAAGAAGTATGTTCACATGTATTCATCCCTCCTTCCCTCCTTCCTTTCTTTCTTCTCTTCCTATCTCCCCATCCTTCCCTTCTTTCTTGTCTATACTTCCTTCCTACTTCTTTCCTTCCCTCCACCCATTTTCTCTTTTTCTTTTCCTCTCTTCCCCTTGTTCTTTCATCTGTCCTCCACTCTTCCCTTCCCTGACACTGGCTCCTATTATCATACTTCTTAGTAATGTTCACGCTGATTCTTTCAAGTACAGAATTGCCCCATGGGTGATAAACTATCACATCGAGAACCTCTTTACCCATCTGTATAGGGCAAGGTCTAACCAGCTCTTATTTTTAAATTAATGTAAACAAAAAAAAAAGCTCAGTGGTTTTGTTTCATGTTTTAAGAAAATCTGGACCATTTCTGAGCATCATCAACTTCCATGGAGAAAGGTATGTCTTTGTAAAATACATTGGTGTCTGGCAGAAGATTGTGTTGAATTATTGGGATGCTACAGGCTTTCAGACGGATGCTTCGTGAAGCATGAAAGGACTGTGTGAAGCTTTTCCTCTTCGTGTTGAAATGACTTTGCTTCTTACTTGACTACTTTCTGTGACCTTTTAGAGTGCTTTCTTCTTTATATTTCTCTTTTTTTTTAAAATAGTCCAGCGACATCTTGTATGCATTATCCATGCTGAGCCTTCTGCTCCCTAAGCTTCTAACACATCTTCTCCTCACTTGACCCTTCCCTATAAAGCCTTGTAATGTTATTGTGCTCTCTGCCCCAGTCCATCCATCTCTTCCTGTCTTTGGAAGTTCCAGAGAAAGCATGACTTTGTGCATTGGTAAAACATTCTGCTCTGTTTTGCTGTATGCGTCTATGGACTTTTCTGTGAGTGAGTGAGTGAGTGAGTGAGTGAGTGAGTGAGTGAGGCCATGCAAGGGCCACACAACCCATGTGGAGGTCAGAGGAGCACCACAAATGCCAGACCTGGCTTTCCATCCTGTCTGTGACACAATCCCTTTATTATTTTCACTGTACTCCAGGCTACCCCTCAGGCTTCTGAGGGCTCTCCTGTTCTCTGCCTCCCATCTTGCTTTGGGAGTTCTGGGATTGGAGATTCATTCTATCATTGCCACTTTTACACGGGTTCCAGGGATTAGAATTTAGGTCTCTGCCTGTGCAGCAATAGCTTTGCCCATTTAATCATCTCCCTGCCACTTATTTCTCACTCTCAAGGAAACCTGAGAGTTAGGACCAAGGACTTCTGTCTTTAATCCAGTTCCCTCCCCAAATGAATTGCACTTGAAAAGAGGCCTGATCTGCTTGAATCCCTGCAAGAAACTACCTTGGAATTAATGTTATTCCTTCTCTTTGATTAAGTTTTTGCTTGGACAGAGCCACAATAGCATTCAATCATATGCACAGAGAAGGGAAGACTCTGGGAATTCTGCAGGTTTGAGTTCTGTATCCATTTCTTACTCCATTATAGCTACGTGGCCTTGGAAATGTCACTGAAGCTCTCTGGTTTTCAATCTCCCAGTCTATAAAATCTGGTTGATATTACCTACCTTGATAAATCATGGAGGGAATTCAATTAAATGAGAACATGCATTTAAAACCATTGCACAGCCAGTTCTCTATTTAAGAGCACCATAACGATGATGTAGGGCTTCATTAAGCAAACCTTTACGGAACGTATTTGATGGTGATACTTGGGGCGGGGGGGAAAGAGGAAGAAATAGAATGGGGCCCTTGATGTCCCTTGTAATAGGTGAATTAAAATTACAGCTGGTTTCTTATTTTACCTTGGGGATGAATACAACATCCTGTTTGGACCAAGAATATCTTTATCCACCCATATGACAAATATTTATTGGGAATTTACATCATGCTGGCAAGTAAGAGTGAACCAGGCCAGACCCAGTACTGCTCTCAACAAATGTAAAGTCTGCCACTCATCAGCCTCTGTAAGGCAGTGGGTCCTCAACCAGGAACAGCTGCCCCAGTATACCTCAGGGCATACATGAGCCATGTTGCGTGTCATAACTTGGTGGTAGGGGGCTCTACTAGGAGCTCATGGCCAGAGCAGGGCAAACCAATACCTGACTGTGAAAAAAAAAAGAAAGGAAAATCTACATAGAGAACAGGATAAAAATATGAGATAATTCATCATTATGGCAAGAGAAGCAGCCAAGACAGAGTTTATCAGTGCCTCCAGCTCTTCCAGACATGGAGGTATGTAGATACACTGTGAGTTCCTGGCCTCTGCCACAAGGGGAAAAGCCATCCCTGTGCTGTGCTAGGTGAGGAAAGGACTATGCGCGGAATACGTGCAGGAAGGAGCTGCCCATGCTCATCCGCCCCACTCTCTGCTGCTGACCAGGTGGCTGCTCTGGGGTGCAGCGAACATTCCTGGTTTTGCACTTCTTCCTTCAAATTCAGAAGCTGCCCCAAGGGAAGCCCCTGCATCTGAATCGCTGCAGAGTAGTATTTCAGTAGAGATAGCTAGATAAATAATCCTGAATAAAATTGCATATTTTAAGTGCTGTGTTAATACGCTTGGTTGAAAGCAGGCTAAATTCCTACATGGTAGGGATGGAGGTGGCCAGTAGAGGATGATATGGCGGCTTAAATGAGTAGGGGCAGGGCAGGAAAAGAGAAGAGCCATGGCAGATTCTGGATTGACTGACACTCAGTGAGGACAAACACACACACACACACACACACACACACACACACACACACACACACACACATATATAANATGCAAACACAGGGTATGTGGGGTCCTCTGCAGCAGTCTGGGGTGCGGGAGGAGAACACCAGACCCACACACAGCACTGGCTGCTGTGTGCAGGAGCAGAGTGACGTGTACTGTTACTCCAGGTTCTACAAATTCTAGCGTCACAAAGGCTCGCGTGCTCATGTGAATAACCAAAGCTGGCCAGGCAGAAAGATGGCCAGAGAAGAAGAAATTCCCTATTGTTAAGAGAGAAGAGTCAGTTGCACCTCAGCAACAGTTTCCCACTCTGTTAGAGAGATGAAGGAAAGCTAGACGTTTGTATTTTCCACAGCAGACTCATTGGAAATACACATGCCTACTACACGAGCAAAAGTCTTAGACTATGACTCATTTGCCCAGTGAGCCCCATTTCTTGAGATCCGACTTGGGTTTGATTTTTAACAACATGACTTGCTAAGGTTCTGACTTGTTTTCCTTAGAGTATTCTGGAATATAAGTCCACATGCATGCTCAGCAAGGATTTGGCATAATGCTATCTCCTTAGTTCTTATTTTACATTTTCTTTTTATTACAGAGTCTAATTCAGTTGCCCAGGCTAGCCTTGAACTCATTCTATGATCCAAGTGTGAACTTGAGATTCTCCTGCCTCAACCTTCTGAGCAGTTGTAGATAGGGACCAGGCACAGCTTACTGAGAAATTTACATGTAAGTTGTGGGTGAACTGAGCTTCTTGTAGCTATATTGGTTGGCTATGAGCTCAGACCCATCATTCTACACTCTGGTTCAGAGACTGAGCAGACTTTGAGTCTGGAAGACTTATCTCATGAGTTGTCATGGACACAAAAAAGGCTAACTAGACAAATGGCTAGTTCTGTTTCCATGCCAGATAAAGCCAGCAGATATCTCTCCTCAAAGGGTACCTAGCTGAGAAGAATAGTCACGAGAGATGGGAAGAGACTAGAACTTTGCTCTGAGAAGGGATATTACTGTCTGAGGATAGAATGTCCCTCCTAGGCTCACACATCTCAGCTGCTTTACAAAGTTGCAGAAGCTTTAAGAGGGAAAGCCCGCCTGGGGAAAGTACACAGCCAAGAATACTGTGAGTGTTTATATCCTTACTACACTCTTCGTTCCACTCTCTCTGCTTCTTAGTCCACCAAGATGTGAGCAAGAAGCCTCCTACTGCTGCCGCTGTAGATGAAATCCACCCCTCCTGCTAAGGCTCCCTCACCATGATGAACTGCCCCCTCACTGTAAACCAAAATAAGCATCTTCTGTAAGGTGCTTCTCGTGGAGCATTTAAGAATGCATACTGGCATGGAATAATCGATGCAGGTTCCTCCCACCACACACACACACACACACACACACACACACACACACGACACTTATTCTTACTCACAGTGAGTATTAATTTCCATGCACCCTTTATACAGGAATAACACACTATAATTAAAAGAAATGCCCCTTCCTCCAGCAGGCAACCTTATGTTGGGCCTTATACTTTCTGAGGATATGCTGTCTGGCCAGGACATCTCAGGCTCCTAGGCAATGGCATTAGGTCAATATTATCTATGAGACAGTGATTTTCAGGGCCATGGAGAAGGTGTTTTTTTTTTTTTCTTTCTTTCCAGTGCTGCCAAATGGACATAGTGTTAGTTTGCACTCAAGGGTATCTTGCCATCATTTGGGGAAAATGGTCCCCAAAAATGAGTACCAAGAAAGGCAGACACTAGAGTTAGAACAGGTCACAGCTTCGAAGACATTATGTGATTATCCCAAGTGTGGACATGACAGTCAGTAAACTCTGATTTGGGCTACAGACAATTACGTTATGATTTCTGTTTTTGTAACTTTAGAAAGATGAGAAAAATGGAGCATTCAATTCTACTCGGTTCAGTCATCTTCTAAGAGAAGACCTAATCTCCTCAGCTAGTGGGGCCTATGAGAAGGAGACAATACGCAAAATTTCATCCATATTCATGCTTCATGTCCTAGGGTTGCTCCATAGCCCACACAGAATGAAGATGAAGAAGATGATAATGACAATAATGTGGATGGTGACAACAGCAGTCCCGCTTCAAAACTCCGCTGTGAGTCACTTAGTCCTGCCTCTTTTTCACCTTATTCAATCCTCACAAGAGTTGAAGGATCCAGAGGGCATCACAAGCATGTCTTCCCCTGACATCTGACATTTAGCAAAGGCTTGATGAAAATAGATTCTCCCTACCTTAGCTTCCTCCACTGTCACTGGAACATTGTTCCTCTAACTCAAGTGCACAGAACTGCCTGGGTGTTGTGATGCACTGCAGGTTCCTACTCGTTGGCCTGAGAGTCTGCATTCTTAGGCAGCTCCTGAAAGATGCTAGTCTTTAGACTGTACTCTCATGATGAAATTCATGGTTATTGGCAGCTAGGCAATCACTAAACAAGAATCCTATTGATGGGTTTATAAACATTCAGGTTCTTCCTAAACACAGCTTATTGGATCTTTCTATTTAGTTTCAACCAAGAAACATTTCCAATATAAGATATGCTATCTTTACAATCAATGCCCAAATCTAACAGTTTAGCATCCCTAGGCTTATCTTCCTCCAATATGAGTGAATTCAGATGTGCTGATGGGAAGGCTTTGTGTCAGTATGTTTACAGGACAGCTTTTGGAGCCAGGACTGAGAGCTATAGGCTGGAGATGCCTAGGAAGGGACATCATAGACCAAGGCGGGGCAGTAAGTTTTGCTGATTCACATGGGCAGAACTCAAACATCCCTAAAATGTATGTATTTACTGAAATGAACTCACCAAATTTACTATTAATATCAAGAGAAGCACAACCCATCACTGTACCAAGATTCAGCCATTTTCTCCCTGAAATATTAGTACTTGGGTTCTTTTCCCATGAAGTTAATGTACTAAGTAAACTTTCCAACTAACATATCTTTAAAAAATGGAAGAAAACATTATTATAAAATGTCAGTCTTGCAAAACTTGCAATATGCCATGCTTTGACATTACTTACCCACTTCAGTGGTCATAAATTAAAAAAAATACAATAATATACATTTTACAGATATGTTTATAATTCATGTTACTGTGAACTTTGCAGAAGATATAATCAGAATAATTAGTAGTGCCTAGCCTACTGTACGCTCACCTTTAACTTGATATATTTAATCTGTAATGTGTGCTAACAAAGCAGCATAAGATATACAGACTTTATTGGGAAAATGCTAGTTGTGAAATCATTTCTATTCCATAAAGATGGAAAGAAGAACTTTTTAGACATTGTTTCCTACTCCTTCCCATCTCATTCTACATGAAATTCTACATGTTTGGATTTCCTACAACATCCACTATTGTGTGCAAAGTGGGGAATGTGATCTAACACATCTTTAATGCTGGGCTAAGGCATCAAAATGAACGGTAGCATGATTAAGAGTCTTTAGAGCAAGTTGAGTTATCTTGAGTGCTTGGAAGTTTCCAAGCACTAGGATGGAGGGTGGATGCACCTGTAAGTCAGCGTTTGGCTGTATCTTTCATCGAGGTAAGGCTCTTTGGTACTATTCATTATATCCTGTCATAGTTCTGGCTTGCAAATGCTAATTTATCATGATTAAGTAAAACACATGTTTTCATTTGCTGTCTCTTTACACATCATATCACTATAAGCTCTCCCTATAATGATGCGCCAATCCTTGAAGCCTGTTCTGTCACTGACTATGGAAGTTCAGAGATGAATCCGTTTTCACGATCTAAGAAAAAGGAGGCATTGGATTGCAAACCCATGTGTGTGGACTCCTACGCAACCTTATCCTCATGGCTCTGGTCTCGGGCTTCAGCTCTGGAGCTGACTCACAATGAGTGGCAGCTTTTCTTTCCCTGGATGGCCACTCTTAGTCATCAGTCTCTGATCCTTGAAGATGCGGGTTCCCTGCGTCCATTCTCTCTGGGGGCTGGCTTCCTAGCTGCAGCTGTCCCGCGTGTTCTCATGCTTAGTTCTATGCTGAATAAGAGACCTCACAGGAAGGTACCATTCTACAAGGGAGAGACTGCAGAAGAAACCAAAGTGAAAAAGGGTGGCAGAGAAGCAGCCCTGGCAGTAAACTAAACCATGGCTGTAAATGGAGAGTGTGGTGGACACACCCTGGACAGCTCCTGGTCCTGGTTTCTGCCTGTTGCTTGCATAATTATTGGTACCGAGACAATACTGTACAGCAGGCATTGGGCTAAGCCCGGCAGATAGTTTCCAGCCATCTGCATGACTGTTCTACCAAGTAAAAGGGCTCCCAGGTACTAAGAAATTTGTAAGAAAGAACAGAGCACACAACCCACAGAGGGAAGATTTGAACCCAGGCAGAACAGCAGCCAGGATCCAGGTGCATAACTACACACAGCTTGGTGCTTTTCTGCCTCCCTTGGGTCCCATTATCAAGAGAGCTTTAGCAGCATTGGGTTGTCACTTCCCTGCATTTGGGGGGGGGGTCAATTCATTTTGACAGAGCTCTGGGCTGCAGTGTGCCCTAACATCTCAGAGAGAAGGAAGGAGGAAAACCCTCATTGCTGAGGAAAGTATTTGTAATTGGGGCTGACAGAAAAGCTACCTACACAGTCAGTGTGAGACTCTCCACACTAGGTCCTATTTGCCTGTCAAATGCAGTGTTAGATCTTTAATTGCCTGGGCTCATTGAGCTCATGCAAAATAAACAAGCTCAAAGAAAGAAGGAAGGGCCTTTGTGAGCCACCTGCCCTGTGGCATGGTCATTTCTATAGCACTCTGGTTTCTAGCTGGGCTTTTGAAATAAGCATTTGTGTGTTTGCATGTGTTAGCTAAAATATTCACCAGTGTCTTTCATAAGATCAGCAGCAAGGAGTGACACCGAGTATTCAAAACTTGGCTTCATGTCTTCACACAAAACTGTTAGATGACTGACAGGCTGGCTAATGATGGGGAAAATAAAAGGCAGTCTCTTTTCTTTTTCTGTGCAGGAGAAAATCCAGGCTTAGAAGCCTCAGCGGCCTTCTGCCGTTTTCTACCCATTTTGTCGCTGGACATGCTGAGAGGCTAGCTCTCCTGGATCTGTGAAGATGAATCAGCCTCCTCTGGGAAGAGAGATCAATGTCTTGGTCTTCAGCATCTTGACTTTCTCTGATCACACCTCTGAGAGGCAGGACCGTACCGGTGCAATAACTGGGGGCTGCTATGGACAGCTAGCACAGTTGATATTCTGAAGTACTTCTTAAAGTGTGTGTGTGTGGCGGAAGAGGGAGGATTACAAAGACAGGAGATAGAAGGCAGATATTTCCATTTTGTAATTAACTGTATCACCATCTGAGAGGAATCTGCGTGCTGGGGAGCCATTATTCTGTAAATTATCAAGAGATTCCTTGACCTCCCTACAATGTGCCAGGCAAGTGTTCTGATTTTCATTCCTTAAAAGGTAGAGGTAGCACATTATAGATAAACCACAGAAGAAAACACAGCCTCTTAAATCAAAACTGAAATAATCATACCAGTTCTGGTCTCATCCCAAAGAATAGCCAAAGACACACTTGGCCATCATACAGTCCCCCTGATAGGTGAAGTTCCCACTGCCAGAGAAGGAGAGCAAAGGATTGTATTCTTACCTGGGCAGGAGTTCCTTTCTCATTCTCTGAAATACAAGTAGACTAGAATTTTGAGATCACAAGTGATGGAAATGTTAGAGAGGAAACATGGACTCTTTGAAGTAGAAGCATTGTGAGTTAGTAAGACGTCTGTTCAGAATGTTTATTTTGAGGTCACCAGAAACTGACTGCAAACTCCACTTAAGTAGATTTCCGTGATGATGTTGAGACTAGTCCAGGGAATCACTGCCTGGCAAAGCTGACCTCCCCAGTCCTTATCCGTAGGCAAAGACCCCACACAAAAGGAAGATGAAGTTTCAGACCCCATAAGATGGAAACTGGTGTGTTGTGAATAAATGTCTAATCACTCGAGGTATTGCCTGGGTGACAAACCCAGGAAAAGGATTTCACCCAAGCCTAGTTTGCTGAATCACTGAGTTAACTGAGGTTCCATACAGGAGGACGGGCGAGGGCTCCCTTGCAAGATCAAGGATGACTAAGGCAGTTGCATCACCGAAAAGCACACCCCAGCTGGCATTGCCGATGACTCATAAAGCTACATCCCCAAGGTGCACCGGAAGGTTGACCGTCTCCTCTGGAGGCTCCTCTTCCCCAGACTTGTTTCCTGTTTGTATAATGTTGGTCAGAGTCCTTGTGAATCTTTGAACTTTCACTGCTTCCTAGGACTACTAAGTCTGATTCGTAGGAGCTGCCTTCTTTCTCTATAAGTGAGCATCTCAATTCAAAGGAAGCAGCTACATAAAACTACAAGTCTTCCTGGAAAGTACTTTGACATTAAGACCATCGCAGGCTGGTACACTGCAAAAACCATACACGGTCAAATCTCAAAAAATAAAGTAGGCAGCTACATGCTGGCCTCATGATGAAGTACTTTATACATGTTGGGGGGCCAGTTTTTTCTGAAGCCTGGCAATGCCTTGCAGTTTCTTTGAGCGAAAACAGATTTAAGTATTTGTACTAAATACAGGGCAACATGGCATAAAAGACATTGGATTTGGACATAGAATTATAACTGTCATCAAGAAATGTAGGAGCAGAGAGACATGCAGGCTGCCATATTGAATTACTTCTCTCACTTGAACATGAGCTCCTGACCAAGGCTGGAACTGTCAGGAAGAGGAAGAGGGAGGGTGGCAGGCAGTTGTTGGATATGTAAGGATTTGTTTTGCTTGACATTCATAGTAAATTCTCTGGAGTTAGACATACATATTCTTCAACTCTGTGGGAGGCATTCCAGTTTTTAAACGCTGAGTTATCTGGACCACATAAATCACAGTAACAAAAACCATCTGAATTCGGTTACTAAGCATCGTAAGACCTGACTGGCTTCTACTTTTGATCTGATGTGTATTGCTTTGCTCAGAAAACTTCCTGCACCAATGAGCTTGCTCTTTCAGAGAGGAGGATGCTCCTTTGGTGGAAGGTCATGTTTTCATCTTAGAAACAGAGAAAAATAATTAAATTACCCATCTGGCTTTCTCCAAGGAATGGAATGTTTCCAGTGACACAGCAGCAATTTCCTCCCTTCTGTTTCCGTGGTGTGCTGGGAGCAGGCATGAATGGCGACAACCCTACCGTGTGTGGAAACCAGCCCGCCTCCCTCTTCCTTCCTCCTAGAGCAGTTCCATCATGCTTTCTGGGGCCTACAAAATGCTCAGCCTCTCACATTTGTTTCCAATTGCACATTACAGCCTTTCACATACCTAGAGGTAACTTGCAGGAAAAAGCCCATTTATAAATGAGCACTGTTGCGACGGCTGGCGGCCCCTTCCCCCCAAACTTCTAACTATGCTCATCAATTACTGGTAACAGAGCCCAGCGTTGGCAGTGTTTACCCACCATCCTTCCTGAGTTATTCAGCTCGATCTTGTGGCTCATTAAAAGCATCTCTATTTATTTGCTGTGTGTTACAGTCCTTAACTTTGGCACAACACGCCAAAAGAAAGCCCATTTTACTTTTCCCTGTGGTGTTAATTGGTAGAGCATGCTGCCTGGCTCTTCATTAATTATGTCAATGTGTATGAAACGTCCATTTTCATGGGGGTGAATTAACAAGGCTTCTCTTAGCAGGGTTGACAAGAAGCCAGCCCAGGCTGCCTGCAAGGCAGGGAGTAACACGACTGCTGGTGGCCAACCCTTGTTCATTTCCAAAGGCTCACTTTGACTGGCCCAAGCCCTTCTCACTTCCGCCTTTTCTTGTGGCCAGCAGCATGTAACAGGTAATATTGTGAAAGCTATGATCCTGCCCTCCCAGGCACAGCCAGTCCACAGGCTTCCTGCTCCCTTGAAAAGAAGCACTCAGTGTCCTGCTGGACACAGGAAGGTGGGAGGTGGGCAGTGGCTGGCCCACCAAGATCCAGCAGACACTGCTGAAGCAGCAAGGCAGAGTCCTGACAGACCACTGCAGCAGAAGAGAATGAACAATAGGCAATCCTGGCTGGAAACTCCTTCACATCACTCTAAAGTGACTGCCGAAGATTTGTACATGGTTAGGAGCAAAAGGATGCCCTCACACATGTATAAACACATGCAAATGCACATATACAAATAAACAGACATATGAATAAATATACACACATGTACATTCAGATGCACACATGTACATATAGACACATCTATAAACATATATGAATGTACATATACAAATACACACACATAAACATATGTATCCACAGGTGTTTACATATAAACACACAAGTATACATATGAAATATAACTCTAAAACCTGTGTCAAAGCACATTTTCTGCTTAACAAAATCATTCAATTTTTTTTTTCCAGGCTGGGGTAAAAGTGAGGCACAAAGTATTTCCAGGTAGTGGTCTTCAACTCCAGGAGGTGTGAGCCACTATGAAGCACTCCTCCATGGCCTGTGCTTCAGTTACTGCCTCCAGATCCTTGCTCTGATTTTGTTAGATAATAGACTATAATTTGTGAAGTGAAATAAATAAACCCTAACTCCTCAAGATTAATCACAGCAACAGAAACCTTAAGACAGTATGGTTTCCGGTACGAGTAAGTGCATGTATGTATGTATGTGTGTGTGTGGAGGGGGGTGGATGTGAGTGTGGGGTAGATGATGGATTGAGGCCAGGTATCTTTCTCTTCCACACTCCATCTTATGTTTTTGATATGGGACCTCTAGTGAACCAGAAGTCTATTGATTTGGATAGAATGACTAGCCAATGAGGCCCGGAACCCACCAGCGTCTGTCTCTGCAGTGCTGTAGGCCTTTATCACTGCACCCAACCTTTTACAAGCATTCTGAGAATGAAGCGCAGGTCCGCGTGGCTCGCAGAAAAACTCCTCCTTAACTCTCGGAACAATTTGCAAATTTCTCAGCAATATGCGTACCACCATAAGACTGTGTTCTTTCTAAGTCCCCTCATGGTCAAAATGGGAACGTCATAATCACATGAAGGGATCGCTGGAAAGAATCAACAGCAGGATTAAATTCACTTAAGATAAAATGATTCCAACCAATTATGGCTTTCCCAACAGATTATGGCCCGGAAGAGAAGAGGACAAGCATGACTAGCTCAGGTGGGTGAGGTGCTCCTCTCATCCCGCGCTGTACTGAACTCCCCACTCCTACGGTAATAGATAATGTGCACCAGGGATGGATGAGTAAACATGTGGGTGGGGTTCCTGCTGATCGCAAACAAGGCACCTGGACTGACCAAGCAAATATACAGTAACATGACTCACTCTAGCTAGGACATAGAACCCAGTGCCAGGAAACTTGTGAGGAGATGAGTTAGACAAGGTACTTCCATACATTAGCATCTTCCCTGGAGATATGCATTGTGTCATAGGTCACAGGGCAACATGGCACTGTTTGAGAGATGCTGGCCACAAAAGGGAAAGCATCAAGTGATTCTATCTGCGCGGAGCATCCAGAACAAGCATATTCACAGACAAGTAGCTTAGTGTTTGCCCAAAGCTGCAGCAATGGGAATGAACAGTAGCTGACTCTCTGATGTTCTTGGGCGTCAGAAAAATGCTCTACATTTTTTTTCTTTCTTTTAATTTTAGAACCTTGTGATTTTGAGTCAAATTTAGAATGTTTGGTTGTGGAGATGACTTTTCAACTCAGCCAACTCTACAAAATTACTTCATTCTACACTTAAAGTAGGCCAATTTTATAGTATGTAAATTACATCTCAATAAAGCTGCTTAACAAACAAACAGAAACCCTCTTCCAGTCAGAGAAGCTCCCCAGCCCATGCTGTCTACAGTTGTCCATGTGCAGTCATAAAATGTCTGCTTTGCAGAGGTGATAGCAAAAGGGAAACAGAACCCAATACAGCCATGTCTGCTGGAGAGCAGAGAGACCACAGAACTCATGCTGTGCCGTGGAAAGGATACTGGGCTTTACTGCCAGCCTTCAAAGAAGCTACCAGAACATTCCCAGCACCACAGAATGGGATGGAAGTTATAACTAACCATACTTACCTGGCTACCAGAGATTACATAGAAGCAGAGGAGTCTGGGGTGGGCAAGGTCTTGGAGTTGGGAGAGTTTCTTTTGGCAGGGTGGTGATGTTTGACCCTCAGAGGTGGTGAAGGTGGAGGGAAAGGAGTGGGAGCAGCATGGCAGGATGTGGGGGTGAATTGTGTGGACGCAGGCGTGAGGCTGGCCAGGAGTGGGAAGTGAGGAATGCATAGAGGAGCAGAACTTGAGTATGTCTATTACACTAGTAGTACAAAGAAAATCTCCAGGGAAATACAGGTGCCATGGGCAAAAGATAGGAAAACATGGCTGCCCTTCAGAGAAAAGCAAAAGTGAGAGAGAAAACAGATTTTTTTTTTAATGTCAAATTGACACAAACTAAAGTCATCAGAAAGGAAGGAGTCTCAGTTGAGGAACTGCCCAAGCTGTAAAGCATTTTCTCAATTAGTGACCAATGGGGGAGGGCTCAGCCCACGGTGGGTGGTGCCTTCCCTGGGCTGGTGGTCCTCGGTTCTATAAAAATCAGGCTAAGTAAACCAGGAGAAGCAAGCCAGTAAGCAGCTCCCATCCTTGGCCTTCGCATCAGCTCCTGCCTTCAGGTTCCAGCCCAGGCTGAGTTCTTGTTCTAGCTTCCTCCAATAACGGACTATGATCTAGAGTATAAGCCAAATAATTTCTTTCCCTCCAAATTTGCTTTTTGGTCATGGTGTTTCATCACAGCAGCAGAAACCCTAACTAGGACAGCAGATAACTAGGGAATCAAAGGATCTACTTCATTAAAGAAACCACACTTCTGTTCTTGAGACACAAGTGGGGGCAAAACAAGTAAGGCAGAGGGAAAAGGAGGGAGAACAAATGTCCCACAACAGACTCAGAAGCTTCCAAATAGAGCAGAAATGCCAAATTCTTTGCTACCTCTTCTCTCAGGAGGGTTTGGGTTCATTCTGAGTGCTAAGGTATCACTTGGAATACTTTTTCCATTAGCAATTTTCATTCTAGAACTCCTTTACATCCTGGAGGTTACAACTAGCTCTTTTGAACTCTTCCTGTAATTTCAGAGTAGGGTGTTTGTTACAAACCCCATCCATCAGGAAAGTGTATAAAGAACTGAATTTGGCATGTGTGATGGTTAACTTTCATTGCCATCTTGACATGACTTAGAGCCACCTAGGATGAGAGTCTCAACAAAGACTTGTCTATTTGGTGGGCCTGTGATGTATCTATGGGGGAATGACTTAAGCTAACTGATGTAAGGAGACCACTGTGGGTGACATCATTCCCTAAACAGTTAGTCCTAAACCGTATGAGCAGAGAAGTCAAGATGAGCACAAGAAACAACAAAGGAACATGCATGTGTTCATTCTTCTTTGCTCTTGACTGTGGATGTGCTCAGCTATCTCAAAGACATGCCATTTTGACTTTCCTGTTATTATAATGATAGGCTAGGATCTGGAATTGTAAGCTAAGATAAATCCTTTCCCCTCCATCAGCTTCTTTATGTAATGTTAGGGACCATGACATGAAAGGTCCAACAAAGGAGCTCAGTGAAGCACCTGGTGCATAAGATAAGCTCTTGGCAGAAATGGAAAAGCCTAACATTGCCCCTTGCCTACATCATGTTTTGCTTGTTAGCATGAGGCATCATATCACATGATTTTATTATTTGATCAGACATGACCACTTGAGCAGAATGGCCAAAGTCCCACGCATGGAGCAAGTTTCGAGGGCCATTTACACAGGGAGTAGTCTTCAATTCCAGTTACCATTATATTAGTTCCTGAACAGACCCTGATAACAGAACATACTACATGCTTAAAAATATCTTTAATCCTTCTGAGGTTGGACTCGGGGAACATAATTTGGAAAACATCCCTGGAGATTCTTACCCGGTCCAGATGGGGAAGCATTAGTGAAGAAGGTGAATTTGTATCTTTTTGTTCTGTCCAAGATGTACTTTGTGTGTCCCACCTTTGTCTCATAGTTAGGGTATTGAAGTGGTTAGGAACTCTGTCATCTGCTGTCTAGGCTGGCCTAGAATTCCCTCATATACAGCACAGAGTAGCTTGAAGTTCACTATGTAGCCCAGGTTAGCCTCAAATTGTATTAATAATTGTGCATCATGCTCTTGGGTGCCAGGATTACAGGCATTAGACACTATGCCTGGTTTGCTTTTAAATTTATCTTCCTGAGACAGGATATTGTTCTATAGCCCTGAATGGCTTCCACGAACACATCTTGGCCATTCTTCCTTGTGCCTCCATTTATTTCTTCTCATCCACACTGGACAACCCAACTTGTTTTACAGGATTATTAAGCTAATCAAGCTTAAGGCTCCAAGCAGCGTTTCTCGGCGGATAAACAGCGCAGCAATAGTTCAACAGTAGGTCACATATTGCCACTCTTGCTTTCATTAGCACAAGTGTTAGCACCACCATCATTATCTTAGAAAACAAGCATTCATCTAATTAACTACACTCAATATTGAGGCTGCTTTTTATTTAAGCAACTGGTGAGAATGTCTCATGCCAGAATTTTCAGCCTGCAGGGAGCATGAGAACGCTCTGCCTGGACAATGTCTATGCCTATGCGCTGCCTCCACTCCATCATGATTCTGTTTCACTGGACTGGAGGAGATGCTCAGGATGGATATTTTGGATAAAGATGGGAAACGCTTTCCTACAAACACACTAAGGTGTTAGCATTCTGTCCACATGCCCACTGAGATGGCTAATCTTATTTGTCGCCTTGACTCAATCTAGAATCAACTGAAAGATGATCCGCTGAGCACTCCTATGCGGAATTTTCTTATTGGAGAATTTAAAATGGCATAATCCATCCGACATATGAATGGAAACTTCTAGTGGTGACCTAAATAAAGGGTAGGTGGAAGAAGAAAATCATGGTCTTTTTTTTATTTTATTTTGTCTGGAAGTCTTCACTCTTACTGGAAAGTCCGTCTGTCCTGTTGCTGTGGCATTCCTTCAGTGATCATAAAAGCAGCCCCTCCAGGCTTCTACCACAAACTGAAGATCAGCATCTTTCCAGAAATCTCCTAGGCCTTCATCACAAGACTGAGACTGGTGAGAAATCCAGGTTCATGGACTGAGCAGATTTTCAATCTCTCCAGTATGAGACAATTGTTGGTGGACTACCCAGACTATATAGTGTAAGTCAGTTTAATAAATGTCAGTCTCTCTAGTGTGAGACAGCCATTGGTGGCTAATAAATCTCACCTTAACATAGAATTATCCTATCAGCTCAGGAGTTCCTCTAGAGAACCCGGACTAACACTCCCACCCAATTAAAACAGGAAGAAGTGGGCTCCTAGAGAAATAGATGCTCTTCAGTTACCCAAAACATGGGCCTTTTAGGGTTACTAGCTATTTCTCATTTTCTCTGGGGAAAGAGAAGTATCCTGATGTGGGGAACAGAAGCAAAGGGGTCACACACAACCATGGTCAGTGGGAAGGCAAAATCCAGCGGCTTCTGTTTCTCATTTCCTGATTTCTTTCATTTGACCCTTAATAACACGTGTCAGTGGGTCTGCCCTAAGCATCCCTTCCAGACTGGTACCCACGCAGCAGCTGTCTCTGGATTCAGTCTTCTCCCTTGATTGCTGAACACTAGCAACAAATCATCGCTTCACTGACTAGAGCCTCCTCAGTCCTTCTTTTTCAGAAACATCGAACCAGCCAGGCTAGGCAGGTTATTTGGGGTGGCTTGATGGGGCTGGGAGGGGGTGGGTAGAAGGGAGGAGGGGTGAGAGGGAAAAAGGCAATTTCTGGAGCCTGTGGGTAGCTGGCTTCCCCCCACTGGCACTTTCTAATTTTATTTTGCTTGCATTTATATTAGGAAATGCTGAAGCAACTTTGTGCTGAGGGCGAGGGATGAACCCGGGATGCTGGGAAGGCATATTGCAGCTGGGAGTGAGCCCCTCAGAGGATTCCTGGAGCATGATTCCACCCACCTGGCAAGGAGCTTGAAGGAGCTATGCTCATGGCCGCTAGCCCAGGAACTAGAGAACTTGCTTCTTGTTCGGTTTTGAAATGCTAGACACGGAAAGAATGACCCTTCCGTCCACACGTGGCTCTAGATTCCATCATCACTACACTTCTCTCTCCTTTACATCCAAGCGCTATTGTTCACATGAAAAACGTTCCTTTGGGCTTTGAATGAATCTATAATTTATTAGTTATTTAACCCTAAAGTCCAGAGAATCTATCCCTATTTTATTAGCCCAAGGATTGAAAGCTTAGATTGGGAGAATGTGGGTACTTCAAAATCTGTGTATACATGTCATTTTGATCAGCTTATTGTGACTTTGTGATGATTACCACAGCAAACCAAATTAATGCTTATATCATAATATATGTATGATATATATATATATATATACTAATAGATGGTTGCATTTCTTTTTCATTTGCCAACATTTTCATGGTAATAGTACAAAAGTCCAGTCTCATGACCAATTACAGTATAACATACAATCTTGGGAATTACAGTTCTTATAATGTACATTTGATGTTTTCATACCCAGACATACATTGTAACCCTGTGTGACCTTGAATAGATCAGTTATTCTCCTAAAACGCAGTATGTATGAGTGTATATGAGCACGCACGTGTGTGCATATGTGTGTTTGTTGTTTTGATCAAAACTGCTTTTATTACAGCAACTTTGTGTCTAAAAAACACTAAGACACCTACTAGGAGAGTCTCTCCAGTGGGAGGTTTTATATGCAGCTCCTGGTCTGGTCAGGTGAATATCTTACTTCTCTATCAGATGCTCATTTAACTGGAACTGTGAAGGAGCCAGGTCACCTTGGCTTTGGTCATCGAAAGGCCCTAACGGCAGAGACAAAGCTCCCTAAGGAAGAAAGATGTGGTCCACATAGTTGGACCCTACCCAAGAGCCGCCAGTGTGTCCTTCCTCATGGTGTGGCCTAGCATGAAACTCACAATAGCATAACAATCTCCTGCAATCTCTTTTTGTTTCTCTCTCTTGCTCCCTCCCTCCCTCTCATCCTGGGAATAGACTTTAGAATGTTGGCATGCTAGGCAGGTGTTCTATCACTAAGCTCATAACCTTAATTTTCTCAATTTATATTAAGAGTTCGTCTTGGCTAGAACATAGACTAATAGAATTATCATCAGAATGATCACAGTCATTATTCCTTCAGAACTATTACTGAATACATACAATTTGCATAGCATGTAGGCCAGAAAGGTTTACACTAGGGAGATTCACTTCATGAAGGATATTTGTCTCTGGGAGATGTTACCAGATCCAGCTGTCCTTCAGTTGAACTTCTCTGAGGCCAAGGATACTAAACATTTGTCAATCAACTGACTTAATACCACTTTGCCTGCATTCCTTCAACTCTCTAATGTATCATGCAACTATATACTTTTGGTCTATCATTTTCATGATACAGAGATAAGTCTACTAGTTCAGATTCTCTAGAGAGCCTCTCAGCCCATTTGTATATGGATTTATTCTTCACTCAACACTCTGCTGGACCCCACCCACCCACCATAGGTCCATTGAAATATCTAAACATGGAAAACAGAACTCCTCTTAGCAATAACAACTCAGAGAAGACTCCTCCCTGCTGCGAACTCACACTCAGTGAGGGGGGGGGGAGGCAGAAGGTGGATCCACAGTGCAAAGGTTGACAAGCATAATTGATATAGAATCTTAACTGTTCTAGAAGAAAACTGCAGCATGGGTAAAAGTAGCAGAAGAAACAAGTTAGGTGAGAATGGTAAGAAAGAGCGATTTCACTGATGTCAGGAAAGATGAAAAAGGCCAACCTTAAGAACTGAAAGGAGGGGAAAGTAAGCCCAAAGGCCATGGCAGGGGAAAAGAACTGAATTTGGAGTTCTATATGAGCAGAACTAGGCTGGAATAGCAAAGAGGTGATGGGAACATGGAGACCAGAGTGGAGTGCTTACCATAGCAGTATAGACTGAAACAGTGGCAGGCGTCAGATTGTGAAGGGCTTCAGTGCCATGCCCGTGTGCTTGTGATGTCCACTGGGTATGCAGAAAAGGAATGAGGGATGTCTATTGTGAGACTGACTCTCTCGGTTTATGACTGGTTCTTCAGAAAGCCCTGATGACTGAATCCCTGGAAACAGTGTGTCTCCTCCACATTTCTTGTAGACTCATACTTAGCTTAGAGTAGTACATTAATATGCCAAGCTGCCACAGCAAAATCTCCTAGACTGAGTGACCTAAAGATTGGAACTTGATTTCCTCATAATCCCAGCAGCTGGAAGACTGAGGCCGAGCTTCTCTCTTATAGTTTCTTCTCCGGTCATGAGTTGGTGATGTCCATTCTATACTTGTGCCATTATGTGCTCTTCCCTCTCCATGTATCTGTGTCCTTATGTCCTATTCTCATAAAAATAACAGGCATAGTTCTGTAGAGTACACACTAACCACCTCCAGTTATCTTCATTAGATCTCTAAATACTGTGTATCCAGAACAGTCCCACTGTAAAGCACTGGATTTGAACTTTATGATGACTCATCTTCATTGTCAACCTTACTTGATTTAGAATCACCTAGAAGACAGCCCTCTGGGTAAGCTGTGAGATGGTTGTGCTTGGAGTCACCTAGAAGACAGATCTGTGGGTAAGTCTGTGAGGAAGCTAGACTTGGAATCACCTGGGAGACACACCCTGAATGTGGGCATTGGATAGAAAAAGGAAGGAAGGAAGGAAGGAAGAAAAGAAAGAAAGAAAGAAAGAAAGAAAGAAAGAAAGAAAGAAAGAAAGAAAGAAAGAAAGAAAGAAGAGATATGACTGCTCCTTGGTGTGCTGGAGAAGAAGATTTATTATAGATATGCGGGAGAGTCTAGTCAGGGGCAGAAACATCTGGGAGAGTCATGACACTGCTGTCATACAGGGAAGTGGTGGGTAAAAGAGAAGGGAGAGAGAGGAACCAGGAGCAACAACCAGGTACAAATAGAACAGACAACCAAAATGGTTAGATTATATAGGGAAAAATCAGCCCAGTCCTCTGGGCTGAAGAACTCACAGTGAAGGGCCAGGTTGCCAGTCAAGAGGATGCTGTAATAAATAAGGGTTAGGGGTTGTGGGAAGAACCCGGGTCAAGAGGTTTGCTTTGATGTGTTGAACAGGCACCTCAGCCTTTTGTCTTGGTTTGAAACCTAATGGGTATTGCAATTTTGTCCTAGGTTTGTCAGATCAAGGCTGAATGAAAATGTTCAAAGATGAGATGAGGCTGACTATCAGCTTTCCCTTCTTCCGTTTCCTTGCTGTAGACATTGTATGACCAGACACCTCCTTCTGCCATCATGCCTTGCCCACTACAGTGGACTATACCCTCAAACTGTGTGCCAAAATAAACGCTTTCCTCCTTAAGCATCTTTCAGTTTCTATTTTGTCACAGCAGCGTGAAGAGTACAAACTTCTGTATAAGGATTTTGAGGAGACGTAACTGAGCCTGTAACAGGTGACAAGATAGTAGTTGCAGCTTTCCATCTCAAACACAGGAAGATCAATATCTCTGCAGCCAGACTCTAGGGATGGCTGGATAGCAGGCTGTGGTTTGCTGGGAGTCAAATGGCTCTCACTCACCCATTCCAGTATCAGTAACGTCTACAATTCCAGTATGATCAAGATGGGTACCCAGGTGATGAGCAAAATAGATTTCATTTATAAAAATCTCCCTAAAAGTTAAAGAAGTTTCCCTAAGATGCAGACTGGGAGGGAGCAGAGATAGACCTCTTTGAAGAAGGGGTCCCTCTATAACAGTTTGTCTTCTCCTTAGCTCTGGCTCCCAAATAAAATAAGATGTTCCTCTGTGACAGACAATGGTCATCTCCCTCCATCAATGCTGAATGTACCATGAAGCCATCTGAGGTGGACCCCCTGGCAAATTAACCTGACTGGACCAAGACTGAATGTGATACAGAAAAATCCAAGTGCTTACTCTATTATTGTTGAGTGTTCCTGAAAATGAATGCAGTCTATCTCCCCTTATATCCACTCCTAGATTGTTGAGAATGTTCTCAGTCCTAGATATTATTTTGCTATTAGACTTTTCTTTCCTTTGTTATCCTGAGTATTAGGATTGAGGCTACAGACTGATCAGGTCATGCCTGGATGCAGCTGCTGTGGAGGACACAACAACCCTCCTACATCCTACTGAGAGCCTATCTATGACTCTGTAACCAGACTCCTGGGTGCCTGGATTCCAGAAGAATGACAAGCACCATTGGCGCTGCTCCTAAGAAAGTTCACAGAGCTCAGGCTGCCACCCATCAGGCTATCGGGGGCTAGGGGCTAATGAGGAAACCTCATCTCCATGTGCTTCTCCACCGCATAGTCACACATTCCTGTCCCCCTGCGGTTAAGGATTCATGGATAGTCTGATTGCAGGCCCCTGCTTTGAAAGTTACCCATTTGGATTTATGACCTATAAAAAGGTGTCCCTTCCTCTGCCTTGCTGCTTTCTTGCCAGTACATATGGTCACAGTGTTAATAACACCTCTAATAAATCATTTTCCCCCAAAGAAAATTTGACCCAGCATCCCCTTTCTCCCTCAAGCTGAAGACCTTTCAATGGAAACTCATAAGATCCCAAATATGGATGATTCTATTCCCATTCCATCACATTTATAGCAAGATCCAGCGACCAAGGCCCAAGCTTCAACCACTGCTTCATCTGTCATGCACAAAGCTCAATGTTAAGGGTTAGTTGGAGATGCATTTAGTTTAGATTTAATACAGTTTCTGTTTGGGCTTCTAGCTTATAGTGTGGTGTGTGTGTGCGTGCGCATTGTGTACATATATGTACTTGTGTGTACATATGTACATGTGAATATATACGTGTGTGTATGCATGTGTGTGTATGCATGTGGAAGCCAAAGGACAACCATGGGTGTCATTCCTCAGGTGCCATTCACTTTGTTTTGAGACAGAAGCCTCACTGAGCCTAGAATTCTTCCACTGAGCTGGATTCTCTGGTCAGTGGTCCATGTCCCTTGTCCTAGAATTACAAGCACATGCCACAATGCCCAGCCATTCCACATGGGTTCAGAGGAACATGGTTTTACTGGAAGTACTTTACCAAGCCAGCTATCTCCCCAGCCCCCACCCCTGCTTTATGTTTCACAGTTCTTCTCTCCATCACTCCGTGAAGTGAACCTAATGGCTAGAAGAATAACAATCCTTCGAAGGGACAGAGGCGACATAATAAGGAGCATGTTCTGTCTGGTCAGAAACATGCATGGCTGATCAAGCTGAAGCCGGTGGAATGAAGGGTTGAGCATGACCAGGGAACTGCCATAAAGCCTAGTGGATGATACAATATACATGGAAATGGGCTGCTGGGTGAGACTCAGAGGTAATGAAGATGCCATAAAGAAAATACAATGTACGGCTCTCACTGGTCAGGTAAGAAATGCCGTGAAGATAGATGGGGTTATTTGAAGACTCGGCTACCGGCTCTAGAGAAGTGCCTGGACATCTGTACGGCATTTCCATAAAGCCCTTGAAGATGCCAGGATGAGGCATGAGATTACAATGAGCGGCAGAGGGCTAAATTGGATGGGAAAGGGCAGGGAGCCCTGTGCACTGTAAGTAGCACTCGCATATGGAGTAGACCCAGAGCAGGACCGGGAGAAATGAAGTAGTATTTCAAGTTAAGGTCATTTCTTTCACTTGCCCATTTTTCTCAGATAAGAAGGGAACTGTCATGTTATTTATAAACCCCAACCTAAAAAAAAAAAAAAATGGCAGAAAGAACTGTCTGAGTTCTCAGATGTTTCCAGACTTAAATGCCCCCTTATCAAATTATTCTTGGCTGGGGGCTGGGGATTCCATTACCATTAGCAGGAAGCCTCCTAGTAAATGCTGTGGGCATGTGTTTGTCATTCTACAAATCCTCACTCTGTGCTTGACAGGAACCCAAGATCACCTGTTAAGGCTAATCTAACAGGGATAAGACAGCATTCTTAGCATTTCAACTCAAACTCAACATGACTGGCAGTAAAATCATTCTTAGCCATTATGATTGGCAGGAGGTTATGGTGTTGGAGGCAACTCACTTCAGAGAGATTACAAGTTTCTTACAAAAATACCTGGAAGTAAATACCCCTGCTGCTTAGAATGCTTTCAATGTTTTGAGCAGGGTCTCTAATACTGTGCAGCCAGGCAACATCAAACACAACATGCCCTCTGACCTCAAAACCCCCATCAACATCAAAACTCCCCATCCCTAGTCACACTCTTACAGATCAGTTGCCAAATACTAAGAGACTGTTTACATTATAGCGTTTTGATCTCTGAAGTCTCCCTATAAACACAATTAGTCTGTTCTTACTGATTTAACTGAGACTAAGAGCTTATCTTTCTAAATTAAGTCAGGAGCCTAAGCACTTACTTGCTAAACATCTTTTGAGCCCCACTTCAGCCCCCCCTCTCTTCAGTGACTACAAGTGCATTCATGTGCATTCACATTTGTGTATAGGCTAGAGGTTGACACTGGTGACTCCTCAATTACTCTCCAAACAAATCTTTGATTCAAGGTCTCTCACTAAGTATGGTAAACTTCTGTTAGACTGTTGTTTTACAAGACCCAGGCATCCTCCTGTCTCTGCATTCTTAGTGCTGGGGTTATAGGTGCACAGGAGCTCACTCAGGTTTGTTTTTGTGGGTTTGGGGTAGCAGAACCTAGTCCTCATGTCTGTATTCTCAGCACTTTACCAACTGAGCCATCTCCCAGTCTTGACATCTTAATGCTGGTTTAAAGAAAAGTTATCCTACTCTTGTTTCAATGGCCAAGGCTAGAAACATCTATCATGGTTCCCCCATGTTGTTGGGTAAAAGCTAAGTTGTCATTGGCATCTCCTTGCAATGCTGGGCTGGGTACTAATGCATGCCAAACTTTGGATTTTTGAACAAAATGTGGGCTTGTCCCTTAGTACTTATTAGCTATGGTTCTCTTCAAGGCAAGGTGCCAACTCTCCTCTTAAAGATTGCATCAGAGTCTCTGGACTATTTGCACTTTAAAAAGATTCAGAGGTTCCTTTTCCCCCCTTTGCCTTCCATCTAGCAACAAACAAATAGGCTAAATAATCAGTTATTCACCAATGCAATTGGGAAATAGAAAGGCATGAAGGTCTGGCCTTAAGCAGTATCACCTACTAGTTAACAAAGAAGGTGGGACAGAAACATGACAGGTGGAATCCCACCACCACAAATGCTACTTTCTAGATATTTTCAAACATTTGGAGCTTTCCCAAGTAGGCATCTGGTTCAGATTTCTTTCCTCACTGCTCTTTATCTCTTAACATCAGTGAAGGGATGGGTGTAGGAAGAGCAAGAGGCTAAATATTTCACTTGGTTTTCCTACTTGTATCTCACAGAAGACTGGCATTATCTCTCCATCTTCCTCACTCTATGAATTTCTATCTCTCACACAGGGATGTCTCACACAATGAGAGAGGAATTATAAAGGTATACACAGAAGACATTAGAAGGAGAGGGAGATGCAGAAAAAGATGAGAGGAAAAAAAGGGAGACCAGATGTAAAAAGGAAGGAGAATTCTGGGTAAAGTCACACCACATACACGTTAGAAGGAAAGTAAAGAAAATGAGCTGGGTTACTGGAGAGATCCCTGAGCGTGTATGTGGTTTAGGAAGATGCGGTACCCCACCCCAGAGATAGAAGCATGTGCAAGCTCAGAGTAGGATGATGGGTGACATAGACTATTGCCTGGAGTCGGTGTATTCTAGATCTCTGCTATATGACACAGTACCTACAGTTAGCAATGCTGTGTTGGCCACTTAAAATTTTTAAGGATAGAATTCATATTGTATTTTCTTACCATATTAATATTCTCAACAAATAAAGAGAAATAGGGGTCATTTTTGCTGCGTTCTTCCTTTAAACCACTACTCCACTGAATGGCCCAGGGCCCCTCCCCTGTCCTGTTTACTCTCTCTGCCCTGCTTGTCACCCCTGCCTTTCTTGATGAGGTAGATCCCTTTAGTGCTGATCTTCCTAAAATTGACCTTCTGCTTAGAAAGCCTTAGCTGCAGGTCTGCTCACCAGGTTACCACCCCATTCTTGCAATTCCCCTGGAAAACTGTGACTCTGATTTCTCTTTACCAGGTGTCTCTCCATTAACACAATACTGAACTTCAAGTAAGCAGGGAAGAGAGGATCCTAAGTCATGTTTGTGAGTTTATCAGCATGGAATTCTTGCATGTTGTTAGAATGACTGAATTGCACACCCACTGTGCCCTGAGAGGGAGGGGCCAGCAAAGGCAGAAAGCCAAGAGAAAAAAAGGTCAGGACAGTAGAGAGGAAGAAAGCACACCAGGAAAAGCATACCAAAGAAAGGAAGGTGGTGGGCAGGGAAGGGGAGGGATGGGGAAGCAAAAGAAGAAATAAGGAAGGAGAAGAAAAGTCCCAGGTGTCGTAAGAAACAATTAAGATGGGAGATGAAAGGATGGGGCATGTGCCAAGGATGGGGAAAGGAGCAAAGGGAGTCAGGGGATGAGAAAAGACTAGCCATCTAGGTGTGGGGAAGAAAGGGTCAGCAATCTTCCCTGACATCCTATTTCTGGGCCTGAGAAGCAGGGCAGAAGATGAGGCGAGAAGAGGGCATTGTCTGATGCTAGAAAACAGGAGTGAATGGGGCTGCAAACAACCTTCCAGGTAGAGGCAGGCACTCTGCAGGGGTGCTGGCCGCCAGCATGTGGGCACTGGTTGTAGCCAGTTTAAATATAGAATGATAGAAAGTTAGGGGCACCTTGGCTGCAGCTTTAAATGTTAGTTAAAGATTGTGACAATCTTAAAATACAACGTGAGTGATGTTTGAGAACACAGCACAGCTTGCTCAGCCCTATGTTAAACAGATGCAAATCATATGTAAATGCACACGTGTTCTCCTTGGCTGGCTCTGACTTTAGCTGCTTCTGTGCATGAGATCTGTAGACACACTTAGATGTCTACTTAACTCAGTGAACAGTAATTCATGCTCCGTAAAGGCCAAGGTTACCTTTCTTGGGTTATAGGTCAAGAACAATGTTGGTATCTGCAGAAGGAAATAGGGACCAGGTGGCTCCATTTGTCATCTAGATGTTGGAATGGACTTGCAGGTAAAGGGACTTGTCTCTGGCTGGGCTGAGAGAGGAAAGGCAAAGACTCACTGCTTCCCTATAAACAACCCACTGACATTATAGCCAAATATATATATATATATATCCTATATATAGTCATCATTTGTATAACACTTGATGTTATCAACTGTGGCTTAGAAAATGCCTGGAAGCAGAGTCCCAGGGATGGCTTCTCTAGATCGGATTGGCATTTGGGTGTGTGTCTGTTGAGATTATCTTCATTATTGAGGTAGGAAGACTCACCCTGAATGTAGGTGACACCATTATTTCCTTCCCACCCTTGCTAACACTTTATCTTTTTTCTTACTTGCAGCCATCCTACTAAGTGTTGGATGCACTCTTCTTTGTAACTCTGGTTTATACTCCTTAATGATTAACTTGAGACCTGTCTTTTCATGTATGTAGTAGACATTTGCTTATCTCCTTTGGAGAGATGTCTATTCTAACCCTTTCCCTAAAAGACTGAATGGGGTTATTCTAATCTGTTTCTCTGTCCTGATCTGTCAATAATTCTCACTGGGACGTGGTTCCAGTGGGGTGATCTTGAGAGAGTCCCCTGAAGGCAATGTCCATGGCACAGACACACACACCTTCTCATAGGATTCTCTCGGTTTCCTGAATTTCTATAATTCCTGCCAGCACTATCTCTAGTACAAATCCCTTACATATCTCCACTACCACCACATTCTATTCTTCATGATAATCTGTCCTCACCTGGAAGTCTGCAAACACTGCTTAAATTATCCTCCCGATGCCAAGCTTTCCCATGCCCACATGCCCACTTTCTGCCCCACAGATTGTGAGAGAGGCAGGTTACAACACAGGAAACAAGACCCCCACACTCTACCTTATTCAAAATAGAACCCCTTTGTGACCATGATGCAAGGCCAATCATGATGCTCTTCCCACCTCTGATGACTGGTGGCATCTTTATATGCCATTCGACCTCCAGCAATTATGTTCTCTGTATCATATTGTTTACAATGGTGCTGTATTCCTTCACCTTGGGCCTCCATGACTGTCAAAGCCTGACCACACAATGCTCTTCAAACCTCAAGAGGTCTTCCTCTGTTACTTTCTTCGCTGACCGATCCCTCATCTTTCAATTTCATTGCCTTGTGAAAACTTTTCTCTTTTAGAAATTATTTCATATTTGTAAAGTTTGAATGTCCTTGCTGCAGAAAAAAAATACAGTGTTCCAAAGCTGATGGCTGACACGATGCCACAAGTGGAAAATTCCATGCTTGACCTCCGGCAACAGGTGGCAGCCAAAAGGCAGACTGCACAAATAATAAAGAATATCGTATGAAATTGCCTTCGGGCGAGGTGTCTGAGGTGCAGATGAAACATAAATGAACTTTCTGTTTAGACTTGGAAACCATCCACATGATATCTCATATATATGTAAATATTCCACAATCTTAAAAAAATATGAGAAACAAAACACTTGTGCTCTCCAGAATTTCAAATAAAGGATGCTCAACCTGTATTTTGCACCTAAAATTGAGTTTTGCTACTTACAGTTCCCCCAAAATAGCTATGGCTTAAAGAAAATACAGGTTTGTTTTCTTTCAGTGGAAGAAATTCTGAGCGAAACAGTCTATCCCAATCATTTCTTCATCTTTCCCTGTCCTTTCCCACCATACCTGGTACATGATGGGAGAAGATACCTCAAAGGTTTCTAATTTCATCAAGAGACAAAACAGAGTGGGGATACAGGGATATGGATGATGAGAGGATTGGCATCACTATAGGATATTCCCAGAAGACATGTCTAGTCATTCCAGTTGCCGTTGTCTTAGACTTCCCTCTTTGCTGGGAAAGCCATGAACCTAGTGTTTCTCTCCATTGGATTTGGCCGCATTGGCTATAACTAAAGGGTCCATTACTAAGGGGTCTGCTCATGAAGAGGAAGCAGTCAGTGCATACTGGGTAGGCAGCTGGCAGTTTCTGACAGAAGTTCTTCCGTAATGATTTTTCTGAACCAGAGAATACGAACTTCATTCAAGATGCAATGATGTCTGCACTGTGCATCACAATATCCTGTGCCCCGGTGCAGTGTTGGACATGCATGCTATAAACAGAGGCCAGGAAGAATGAAGAACGGTGGCGGGTTCTTTTTTAAGATGATAGTTAAGAATACAGAAAGAGTGCTTGAGAGGGTGTAGCTCAGTCAATAAAGCACTTGCCTTGCAAACATAAGGACCTGAGTTCAATCCTCAGTGTGTGTGTGTGTGTGTGTGTGTGTGTGTGTGTGTATCAAGACTTGGTGGTGCATGCTTGCAGTCTTAATACTGAGGAAGTAGAGTCAGAAAGATCCCTGGAGCTCGGCATCCAGACAGCTTAGATACTCTGGCAAACAAAATCCAAGTCAATGAGTGCCCATGTTCAAAATCAAGGTGAATGGTGTCGTAGAAAAGGTATCCTCACATGTCCCTGCACATACATGAATACAATCATACACACGCAAAGAAGCCAGACATAATAGAACACAGCTGTAATCACAAAATTGAGGAAGCCGTGAATGGAAGATGGGGAGTTTGTAGCCAGCCTGGGTTAGACAGTGAGACCTTGTCTTTAAGGAACAAAGTGTGCGTGGGTCTCTTCTGTCCCATTTCCCATAAGATACTCCTGCTTACTGTGCCCATCAGCCCATCCACATTCCCACACTACCTCATTTGGCTTTCAATCCAAGAATTCTAATGTCATTCAGCGGGTCTACAATTAGAGTTGGACTTCTCCTCCTCCTCCTTTTCTTTTTCTTTTCTTTTTTTCTTCTTCCCCCTTCCCTCTCCTCCCCCTTCTTTTGAAAAATTACGACCTGGGGTTAGGAAGCAGCTTTGTTGGTTAAGTGCTTGCCATTTAAGCATGAGGACCTGAGTTAAAACCCCAGCTCTCCGGGGGAGGGCGGAAGGGGGGATCTGGGTGTGATGTATGGACTGTGTGTGTAATCCCAGGACTAGAGATGCAGAGACAGGTATGAACTTGGGGCTCTCTGGATATTCCATTTACTTAGTGTGTTCCCCCAAGAATCATGTGAAAGTTTATCCTCTGGTTTCTATACATATTCATATACATGTGCACAAGAAACCTACCTACCACACAATACTCCACCCCCCCCAACAAAACATCTATGGTTTCTCATTATATTCAAGTTGCAGATGTAGTTACAGGCCAGAACAATTAAAACCATTCTCAAGGACAGCTCATGTTTATGTCCCAGAAAATAAAATGGGGTTCCTGTCTGACCAATGATTTCCTCCCAGAATTGTTCGGGCATTTGGCCCTGTCACCATAGCTGTCTACGTCCTCAGCTCCTCCAGGACCCGGCAATAACAAGAGCTCCTCACAATGCTCACATCTCCGAATTTCATCTTCACTCCAAGCACCAGCTAGCACCACACCCTTGGCAATCGTGCGACAGGTACCTGGCTTTGCTTAAAACTTCTAAAGCTCGGGTACCTGCTGCCTGGAATACTCAGACATCCATTTCCAAAGACGTTTTAAAGTGCACGGGGCAGAGCCCATCCTGCAGACATCCTTCAGCTATTACTTCTTAACCGATTACCATTCGATTTTTTTTTAAATGATAAAACAGGGAAACCTTTAAACACTCAGTGGATCCTGAATTATTAAACATAAAAGGGCACTTCGCAAATTTATTACCACGCAGAGCCACTTTTGTCTGGTTTAAGCTTTTAGCTCCTTCGAATGTCCCCCTCTGCTTCAAAGTGGAGTTAAAGAAGGGGGGTGGGCTGTAAAACTCCTTTCCCTCCCAGTGTCCCCATCTCAGCACCTGATGCTCCAAGTCCATTCTCTGGGCTGCACTCCCTCTGGGGTGGAGGCTGGCCCTGTAGAGGTTGATGATGCTACCTTAGTGGTCCCTAGGAACTGGAAAGAGCCCATGCTTGGAGTACTCTCTTCTGCAGACTCTCCACGGACACTCTTTCCCTGATGATCAATTTCCTGGGCGCTTCCTTGAAGCCCTGGAGCTGAGCACACTGTGGAAATCGGCAAGCATGTGCCCGTGGAACTCTCACTGGGTTTCACTGTTAGTGGATTTTTGCTTTCGCTCCTGTCCTTTCGCAGAAATGGAATTTATGTCACCTCACATAAAACAAACCATTTGAAATATGTAATTGAGTGGTGGGCAGCCAGCCTGTGTATGCAGCAGTGAACAAGAGACCTTGTCTCAGACAAAATGGAAGATGAGGACCAACACCCAAGGCTGTTCTCTGATCTCCATACATGCCGTGACATGCATGTGCTCACATTCACACACATGGACACCCCCACATGTACTCACATAACATGCTAACACATATTCCACACCTCCCAACACACACAAAAACCTCCCAGTGATTCCCCTTCCCAAGGTTACCACCATTGTTCCTTCTGTCTCTCTGAGTTTTCCAAGTCTACAGAGCACACATACAGAACCACATGGCACCCAGTCCTTTGTTTCTGGCTTCTTTTGCTGGGCACCACGTCATAGGGTTTGCCCACATTATGGCATTTGCCAAAACTCAATTTACTTTCATGGCTGAGACAGATCAGATTGAGTTTGCTTTGTTGATGAACCTATAAGGTACTTTTACCTTTAGCTCCTGTGACTGACATTCCTCTACAAATGAGCTACCCTTCACAGACTGATTTTTGGATTTTTTTTTTTTTTTTTTTTTTTGAGGTCTAAAACCAGCAGTGGAACCTCTGGGTCTTATTGTAATCCTATGGCTAAATTTTGGTGGACCTTTCAGACTGTTTCTGTGGCTGTTGCCGTTAAGTTTTACTGAAAGGTGTTTAGGCTCATCTCTGGACTCGGATTGAACTCAGCCTCCAAGAAAGCACCCTTGGGATTCCCAGAAGAAGTGGGTGAGATAGACAATAAGCTCAACCTTTCCCCGTTTCAACCACAATGACACTGAGCATGGGGGGCTCAGAGTCACATTGCTCTTTGTCCTCTTCCTGGTCCCCTTACTACTTCATTCCAAAGGGGAGTGCCTCTTTAGGGTGCTTGGGTAACACAGGAAAACAAAATACCCTGGGTGAGGACTGATAAGCATATACCATTGGGTTGACTTGGGCCAACACACACACTCGTCCCCTCCCTAAATATGTGCTCTTTGCAGTCAGGACTTTCTCTTTAAAATGAACATAACAGAGGCTGGTACATGGTTCAGTGGATAAAGCACACACTATACAACCAAGAACCTGAGTTTGCATCCCTAGAAGCCACGTAAACCAGACACTGTAGCAGGCATCTGTAATTCCAGTACTTGTACAGGAAGATGGAAATGGAAACAGGAGAATACCCAGAATCCTCTGTGCCAGCTAGATTGGAGCAAGCCTTAGCAAATGATAAAGAAAACCTGTCTCTGAAAAGAAGGATTGGACTTATTCTGATTTCTACATGTTCATTATGCTGTTCTTCCAGCATTCAGAGTCGTGAATGCACTTCCCCTCTGCCTGCCACACACACACACACACACACACACACACACACACATGGGCATAGCCTCCTCAGTGCTCATGTATATTCTCACAGTGTAAAGTGAGTGCACATATTTAAAAAGCCCACTGCACGACTTTGGGCTCTGCAGAAACTTAATAAACCTTTGCAAAGCTGTGAGGCCTTTGGGGACCTGCACTATCCATGTTCAGAGTGGTCTGAAGAAAGGATGCTTTTTGATTTTGCATGGCTAAGCAAATTACTGGCAATGCAGGCAAGAGAAAAGCGAGAAGGAAGGAGATGGGAAATGTGTGTGTGTGTGGGGGGGGGAGCTTCCCTAGGAAAGCTTCAGGGAGAAATGGGAGAATGAGTAGCATGTGGCCAGTACCATGAGAGCAGAATTTATAACCCATAGCAACACAACAAAAATGAATTATCAAAGTTAACATTATCAAAGTATTATTCTTATGATCATTGAACTTCTGACTTAGACTTTAAAATTACTAGATTAGCCTGATTGGTATTCTTCTTTTCTTTGCCCAAGTAAAAGATGGGGGAAGAGGGAAAGGACGAAGGAAAAAAGACTCATCCCAAACAAAACAACACTAATCAATGAAGCTATAGAACACTTTCTAGGAGACTAGAGAAAATGATCCTGCAATACTTAAGATGCTGAGAGTGAAGAAGAAAATCCTTAGATAATGCTATAGGAGCAGGGAATAAAAGCAAAGTTACGCTTTGCAGGTTAGACTCCATTTAATATCTGCTTGTAAGAGCCACAAATGAGACTCTTTGTCAGTTCATGTGCATCTCTGGTACCCAGTGACACTCAAACCTGGGCTGTTGAGTCTGTTACCCTGTTTGGCCTTGAAAAATATCAGATACTAGCCACATACCTGAGATCATGCAGGATGTCGATGTCACCTAGATTTGTGACTTATGTAGTGGTCAGAAACTTCCATCCTAGTTCATGGGTTCGATGGTTGAAGACTGACCCACAGCTAGTACTTCTCAGGGAGATACATCTTACAGTGACAAATACCTTAAAACAATCTTGTCCAGTTGGAGACAGATTTCATGAAATACCATCAAATACAAACCAGACCATTAGCAGACTACATGTGCAAAACCTTGCACGGCCAGACAATTTGAGGCACAGATAATAGTGAGGTTAGGATACAGAAAACTCTTTCTAATCAAGTACAGAACATAGAGATTTAAACTTTTTGTTGTTAGATAGAATGTTGACAACTGCAAAGAGCAAATTTAGTACCAATGTTTATCCCAGTAAAACTTTAAGTTAGGAAAGGTGTCTTGGCTGTCTCTGTTCTACTTCCTAAATGCAACAGAAACTGCTCACTTCTGGCAAGAGAATAGCAGAATGGATGAATTCAAAGATGGCTACAGTAGAGAGAGAGATGACTGCCATAAGGATAGACTTCCCAATTGTCATGCCTTGTCTACATATATGGAGGTGCCACATGGTACTCCATAAATATGCCACAATTGCTGTACTTCAATTAAAATAAAGTACATTCTAGGAAAAGGCATCCGCAAGCTTTGTGCTTTAGTGATGAGCATCTGCTTCATACTCAGAAAGAAGAGTCTTAAAATCTCAGTCCCCAAGGGATGAATTCCCCAAAATCTTAGTGGTTCCACTGCTGTTGCCATTCAGGTCACCATGTGTCACATGATTGATGATCAATTAACTAATATCTTTCATCCTCATATTCTTTACTTAAATTGATATATACTGTTCAAAACGATAATGCATACCAGTATTGCCAATTTTTAAATGTCAGTTATCCAAGTAGAAAGCAGCCATTAAATAAATACAGTGCAACCATAAATTGCTATAATCTGTACTTTTGACCACCAGACACCGAAGCGGTGGTTCCTAAATCATCACCATCACCACAGTCATAACCATTACACTTCCACCTCCACCATCACTACCACCATCACCATCACAGTCATATCCTGTCATGACTACCCTGACCACCATCATTACTACCATCATTGCTAGAATCTTTAGCAGCATCAGTACCACCATATTCATTATCATCATCATCAACACTGTTTTCATTATCATGATTATCACCATTATCATCATCACCATAAGCTTTTTCAGTACCTAGACATTCATCATGATCATCATTATTTAGATTTTGAGATAAGACCTTCCTATACATCTCAGGCTAGACGCCACGCCTCTGATTAGTTCTCTTTTCTGCCACAAACTCTGGATACTATGCTCAAGGTAGCACCTCTCTGCTTCTTTCTTCTTTTGTAAAACAAAATATAACATGGCACCTGCCTCATGGTGGTAAGGGCAGCAATGCATGTAAAATGCTTGGGTGTCTGACACAGGTAAGAATTACATATGTATTTATTATTGTATCAACTACTTGGTTGGTTTCTTTTCAGTGCTATCATACACATTATCAAAAATGAAGTGACTTAAAGCAGTACAAGTCATCATCTTATAGCTCAATATTTTGGAAATGAGATGCAAGTCACACTAAGAAAATCTTGCCAGTGTTCCTCTCCAGAGGTCTGGAAGGAGGGGGTCGATGATGCACACGTACATTCTTGTCTCTTCCAGATTCTAAAGGTTGCCTGAATTCCGTGGCTTATGGCTTTCTTCTATCAGCAAAGCAACTATGATGGGTCGAGATTTATCAGAAAGCATCATTCTCAGCCTCCCTGTGCTCTGTCTCCTCCAACATTTAGTACCTTGTGTTATTTTATTGTATTGGACCCCTGCAGGCAGTCCAATATGAGATCCTCATCTCAAATAGATGGCCATAGGTAACTCCATCTAGAGACTTGACCCTCCTCTTCAATGTCAACTGAAATAAATTTAGACTTAGAAGGGAGGAGTATGCGTGTATTCATGGTGGGTTATTTCAACACAATACATAGCAGACATGCTGTCCTACCTCTTGTCTTACACAATCACCAACTAGTGTGTGACACTTCCTAAAGGGAATGGCCACTGAAGATGTACTTTGGGCTTTCCTATTACCATGGTTTTTGTGTTCCACAATAATTTCCCCTGCTTTTTTTTAAGTCATTACTTTAGAATATGCCTAGACCTCCAGAAAAGCTGCAGAAATATAACACAGAGAACCTCTCTTTACCTTCCCTCATGCTAATATTTTATCCACAGCATGAAAAAAGCCAGGACATGGACTTCAGCACAGCATTGTACTAGACTGCGGCATACATTGGGGTGGCATAGTTTGTACACTTATCCCTCTTTTTGTGTCATGGTCCCAACCAGGATTTCACCTGACATTTAGCTATTATTTCTCATTAGTCTTCTCCTAGATAATTTCCTCACTTTTCAACCTTTGCCTTTCCAGTGAGTGATACTTCACCACCTGCTTGGACTTCAATCCCCAGGTAGGGAATTCCTGGCTCCTACAGACATTTGAATCTGTCAGGATTCAGGTAAGCCCCCAGCCCCACAAATCCTCCTGGTTATCTCCCTTTGCTGGATGTTGTGCTTCTCCTTGCACAAGATTCATTATCAGATCCTTGCATTGCATCAAGCCCAGTGTGCTCTCTGTGGAGCTAAACTTGTGCCATGGAAATCCAGGGCTCCTGAGCTATGAGGCATCTGAACCAAGACTGCACCTCAGCATGGCTCCTCCTCTCCTCCTGTTTATCCTTCCGTGATTTGAACAACAATCCATGGAATAGCGGAGACAGGACCTCAATAGATTAAAAACTGCTTTCCTCTAATAAAATGTTAAACGATCTTGAAAATTAATCACCAGGGCCATTTGTGTTGCCCTCCTCAGAGGGAGATGGCTCAAGAAATTTAATAAATTATTATCACAACGATGTTCCTATTACTGAATTTGCATTTTCTTCCCAAGGCTTGTATTCAGCTTCCAAGTTGCCCAACGATGGTTAATAAAAATGATCAGATCTCTTTGCCTCAGTGATTGGAGAGCTAGGCTAAGAGTCTTCCACTAAAGAATATTCTTTAGGCTTTATACTTAATTATTTCAACTTCATCTTTAACCCCCTTCTTTATGATTTTTGTTTCTTTAAGACAACTAAAGATAGTATTAATCATGAGCATGCTTTCTTGTGGAAGCACACTGTAATGATATGCCTAGCTTAAAAGCAAATCTAATCTACTTGCTTATTAAATTTAAATGTGTTTAAGGCTGATATGGTTTGAAGATGATATGTAAAATAACAGCTTCCATGGTTATAAATGTCAACTTTCAAAATTATATGCAATATAACACACAAAATAAATGCTGCTCGGTCTTTACTTTCCACTGCGATCAATTCATTAAGCGATGTATTACAAGCCACGAGGACGATTGCACAACAAGAGGCACCATTTGTCACAGCATACTCGAAAGCACCCAGGAAATGCTGTGATTATTATTTTTTTGTCAGGAATAGATTATACTTCTCATTGGAAAGAGGGATAAAAGAAGCTTCCAATGCCACATGACCCGGGGGACTTCTCCAATCAAATACTAAACACTAAGAAATCTATTCTTAGAATAATGATCTGTGTTAACAACATAACACATGAACTAACAGCCATGTGGTTACCTCATAAGACCTGCACATAATCAAGGCAGTTAAAAATTCCAGCATGGATGGGAGAGAGGCCTAGCCCTGGCTGAGGAGTTATTGGCAATTAACAGCTGTTGAGGGAGGTAGCAACATTTTGGTTGAGAGGGTGGTTATTGGTAGGTTGCTCAGGCCACAGTGAAAAACCCTACACACATATATAAGCAGGCCACACTAACAGGACTCAGGGACTTATAAATAGTAAAAGATGTATTGCATTCATCCATGAAAATTTCAAAAAAAAAGCAGCAAAACATGTCGTTAAAGAATCGAAATGGGCTGGGAAGACCAGTTGATTAAATGCTTGCCTAGCAAGCAAGGGGTATGATTTCAATTCCCAGAAGCCATATAAAGAGCCAGGTGTATTGCACATGGAATCTCAGAACTGGGAAAGTGGAGATAGGGTAATCCTTAGAGCTCACTGGCCAGCCAACCTAACCTACTAGATGAGATCCAAGTCAATGAGAAGCCCTGTCTCAAAAAAAAAAAGTGAACAGTAGTAAAGGTTACATCCAAGGCTGTCCCCTGACTCCTCAGGAACTTGTCCACACATATTCGTGCACACATGCACAAATATACACACTTTCTGTTTCTCACACATTCAGAAGGAAACAAAAGGTGGTTTCCTTAGGATTGATCATTAGGATTCTCAGGGGACGGGTATATATAGCATTATCTGTCTATCTATCTATCTATCTATCTATCTATCTATCTATCTATCTATATCACACAC
>NW_026067891.1:8791085-8793744 GCF_014885135.2 Alexandromys fortis | reverse complement strand
TATATATTTCCTTCCCAAAGTGATCACTGAAAAGATGGAGAAGAAGCCCAGAAATTCACATTTCAAAAATAAACTTTTTTCTGATTTTGTGAACATTGAATTTTTCATGAAGCATAGTAACCATGTTTGTGTGTATGTGTGTGTGTTTGTGTGTGTGATTGTATGCATAGTTGTATCTATGTTAAATAAATGAATGATATGATCACAAAAGGGACTCTGGCCTCTATTGGCACATGCCCTACAGAGTCCTAACACTCATGGCTTGATGTGCCCAACTCCATGCTGATTCTTGATGAAATTTCACTGACTCCTGGGTAGTTGAATTTCTGATTTCATATCATACTGATTTCTATGTAGCTAGATGGTATGATTTGAGGATAAAATATCCCCAAACAGGTTCATGTGCTTGCAAACTAGCTCCGTGTCTGGGGACTGATGTTTCAGAGGTTGTAGAATCTTCTCAACACGGCTTGTAGCTTCAGGGCCATAGAAACAATGCTTGAAGACTTGATTCAATTTATGCTTCTAGCCCAAGCTCTCTGCTTCCTGAGCGAAGATATAAGGAGCCCCAGTCTCACGTCCTCACAGCTGTAAGTGCAGTCATGCATTCCTTGGCATGAAACTGTGGGCTAAAACAAGTCCTTTCTCCCCTGAACTGATTCTGTCAAATATTGTGTCCCAGTGACATGAAAAGTGAGTGACAGGCCATGCTGGTCTCTAACCTAGGCTCTGACAGCCTCCTCGGTTTTCGTTTGTGCATTAGATCTTTCCTATATTCTCTTCAGCCGATTATATGACTCTTAGGGTTTCACTTAGGAAATAAATAAAATAAGAACCTGGCTGAGAAGGGAAAGTATCTTTTGGGAATCTATTGAAGGGTTAGATGCATCAATGTTTATAAAAGCTAATGAGAAAAGGAGGGCAAAGGCTAGCTGGCCGGGATGGAAGGACTTTTATTTCAAATTTAATTGTTCTGGGCTCACCAAGTTGATCAATGCTTTTCTGTTTCTTGGTGGCCTTCTAAGAAGTCTTGGAGTTTTGTCATTACTCAAGGGAGAACATTCCATTTGGGTCATTAATTGATGTCCTGCCCAATGGTCTTCCATTTCAATTAAGATAATGATCCATTTTTTTCCTATACATTTTGGTTGAGTCTATTCCAGACGTGCAGGTAATCAAGATATAGACTGTAGAACAGAATCTTCCAGAAAGCTGTAAGGAAGAAATAAAATTGTATTTGATTTGATTGTGTTTGCTAGGAAAGTTTTGCAAGGAATTGCCTGCAGGTATCTGTGGGAAGCACTGGAACTGGTGACCTTATCCTCACCGGCAATTTAAAACCCATTCAGGGCACCTTGCTCCAGGGGTGGGCTAGTTTATAGAGTAAGAGATTGTGAAAAACAGATTACCATATCTATGTTCCTTTTCAAGTTATGTGTGGATGTGGCATAGTGCTTAGGGGTAAGGTGAGTTCCTATGGGTCTACAGCAGTGTAGTCCATGTACTATGCTGACTGCTACCCTTCTAGACATCTGTAGCCAGAAAGCCTTCACTCTACACTGATGCACCTTTCTTTGGGGTTTCTGAACCAACTCCTCACTGGAGAGGAGTCACATTCCCAGGCTGCAAAAGGTCTCCAAAGAGCTTCCTCCAATTCCTACCTACCTGCGATTCTGCTTCCTCAAGCATTTCTCAAAGGCTCCCAAACTCTAAAACTGGCATTTTTTTTTTTAGCAGTCAACTCAAGAACATTCTTAGGTTGTCCTGTGAAATGTTCTATACAATCTCATTATTATACCCTTTGAAATCTGGAGGCACCAGGACTTCCAAATGGAACAGAGAGAGGAAGGGTACACCAGAAGAAATAATACAAACTGTGAGCATCCTCTGGGACAGAATAGGAAACTAGTGTGAGGAGCAAATACTCACTGTATACGTTTACAAATGGGGTTGATTGTGCTTGCTTAGAGTACAAAACAGCATTTAGCAAATGGGGGAGGTGAAACCACACACACACACACACACATTTCCTTTCTGTATCACTTCAGCTAGGGTCTATATTAGACCTCGACAACACACACTTAAAAGCTTTCTCCAAATGGCATTTTGAAGCTAATTGCAATGCAAATCTTAACTCTAGGGTTTTTAATAAAATGCTACTCAGACAATATCAGAGCATTTCCAGGCAAAGCTTAGAAAGCCAACGGAAATACAGGAATACATCTTATGATGTCTTCATTTGAGCTTAAAAGACTTAGCCTAATGTCTCCCCATCTGCAACCAAGGTTCGTTTTCAGGATCCAATGGGACTACATGGGCTGAGGAGCTCTTTTGTCCAAGGGGTTGAATTGGCCGATTCTTTCGTCTCTTTCCCCTCCCTCTCCCTCCTTTCTTTCCTTTTCTCTCTTTCTCTTCCCTCTCTCCCTTCTCTCTGTTTCGTGTAGTCTCCGCTGTTTTTGAACTCCCAGCATTTCTCCTTTCTCAGCCTTCTAAGAACAAGTTCAAAATTACTTACTTTATATGCTCACTAAAACAACACTGTAAAACTCATTAAAAACAAGCATGAGAGAGTAGACGTGTGGCTTGTTGGGAAGAATGGGTCCAGAGTGAGGGGGTAAATGGGGGTAATCAGAGTATGATAAAAATGCTTTATATATAT
>NW_026067891.1:8777393-8791028 GCF_014885135.2 Alexandromys fortis | reverse complement strand
TATACATTGATCTGTGTATGTCAGGGAATAACAAGCCATCTTGCATGCTATTACAAAATCTTTCATACCTCACATAGAAAACACTGGGGAAGGTGACCCTAAAATAAAATGAGTCTTTTCTCAAATCCTTTATGGGAAAGAACTGCATGAATATGCTCTGAAGGTCTTTGCTGTATGTGTCAACTATGTCCCAGCACACATGATTCTGTCCAGGCCACTGTGTGAAGTACTTGGCTCACCTGACAACACCAACTAAGCATTTTCCATTAGGACCACTAAAATGTGGCCAATATTCTGTTTCAGAAATTTAGATTTTTTACTTCCAATTTTTAGCATTAGGAAACAATGAATCGATAAGAGTTTCCACTGAATGCTATTCATTTCCACATGTGTGGAAATGTATTCTCATTGCAAACACACAAAAAGTACTTTCTTTTGAAGTTACTAAAGAGTGCCAAGGAACTGTAGCGGATAAGTGTAAGGTATACTGGAGAGGAGGAAACGAAAAGGTTAGTGAGTCATCCTCAGACTTTTGGACCCTCACTCAAGATAGGATGCAGAGTCTTCATACCCAAGGATGGACCACTATATGTAACACAAAAGTGTCTTGCTCCCAAAATAAAAGAGAGACTGAAGGATGCTCAGATATTCGTATGACCACTAAAGGATTTTTAAATCTAAAAAAACAATTCAAGGTCCCTATGTACATGCACACTTCTGTACACCTGCAGAGCTAGTGGGAAACAAATGTCTTTGAAAATAAAATTGCATAACAAAGCCTATCTCCAAGGGTGAAACTGTTTTAAGATTCTACCACGCAAGCATGAGCCCAGATGTTTCTCAATGTGTAATAAATACAGCAGGGTTTCTGGGAAACTGGTGAATCCAATCTGGCCAAAATATGTGTGTCCACAAGATGACCATTGTTATTATGGGAATTATTAGGGTGCAATATCGGGGAGAAACTAGACCCAAATGACTCTAATCTAGTCTTATCACATGCACACAAAGACGCAGAATCCGAAGGACCTCCATGTAATCCATCTCTGTCAACTGCATTAAGGAAATTACCTGTCAGCAACATCATGGCTGAGATTTTGTGATTAAACACAAATATGGGAATGCCCACGGGTACAGTGAAATCGTTAGGGGAAAAAAATCACATGCAAACACTTCCTTCAATTTTCTTTCCTTAGAATTCATTCTAAGGTCATAAATATTTGAAATCTGCAATGAGGGGTATAACATGGAAGTTATCAAGTACTTATTTTGTGGTTAATGCCCTGCCTTCCCCAAACTACCCCATAATGCACCAAGGTAAGGTGAATTCAATGGGATAAAGTGTGTGGGTGTTCCTCTGTGCACTTTGTAATTTCAAATCTGTTACTGCATCTAAAGATCATTTTCCTTCCTTCCAGAATGGGTCATTGTTATGAATACATAAGACAAAGAGATGGAAAATAGCAAATAGCAAACTTCTTTTGAAACCCAGTAATCATTATTATGCTTTCCATTAATAATAATTGTAATTAATTGTAATTGTAAATAATGAATAATGTTGATGTGAATTGTATCACAAACATATACTTAAGGGTTCAAGGACATTGTCTAAGCTTTTATTTATTTTATTTATCTAAATTGGAAGCAGGGTCTCATATAGCACAGGCTCCTTGGGAATTGCTACTTAGCTGAGACTGGCCTACGACTCCTAATCCCCTTGCCTCGATCTCCCAAATGCTGGAATTCCAGCCATGCATCACGAGTTTTTATGTTGCACTGAGGACCAAGCTGAGGGTTTTGTGCATGCTTCAGAAAAGCATTGATTGAGCAGAGATGTGCTGGTGACTGCGACAGAAAAGGCAAAATCTCACCCATGGTGCAGACAGACAGATGTTCAGTCCAGCAGGCACGTTAGTTGGTGCACAACCAACATCATCGGCTCCGGATTGCTTAAAGGCCCTGGCTTTCTCCTTCCCTCCTCCCCTCTTCAGCATACACATCTCAAGGTTCACATGGTCAACCCCATCTCTTGTGTCATTGATGGCCCCTTTCCTCTGAGACTGAAACTGACTTAAGTAACTTCCCATGCATGGAGGAAGACTGATCGCATCCCCTCCCCTCTGCCTCTTCCTCACCTCCTGTATGTGGAATTCCTTCCAGTTTGTCCTTGTCCTTTCCCTACTCTTTACACACACCAAAGCAAGGACTTTCAGGCTGCTGAGTCTGGCATACAAGGGTACTCCTCTTCTCTTTCTGGCTCTGCCTTCTTCCCCTTCCCCTCCTCCAGGACTTCCTATTATCTCTGGCTGCCTGGACCAATGCTTGCCACACTCGTTAACCCTTCTCTCAATGGCATCACACTTTAGGCAGAAAATGTTATCCTTTTTATTGACTTTGAGTCTCTTTAGAGCAGCTCCCTCCATTAGCACAGCAGGTGGAGGAGAGCAAAACCTATATCTTAACTACTAAAATGGCGCCAACAATAGGCACCTAGTGCCTACTAGCTGAATCAAACTCCAAAGGACCTAATGGGTCTCATTCTTACATTAAACCGAAATCACAGGTCGTATTGTACGTGAGTTAGCTAGCCCGTGATTCCTGCTGGAAAAGCCTCCTCTGGCCCTGACTCCTGAGATCCAGAGTACATCTTGTTTGGGATGAACACTAGTGCATGTTTTCAGGAGCCCAGAAATCAATCCATGCTTGTTCTGACTCTGTCTCTCTCTGCCCTGCCCCCTCTCCTCCTTCTTTCTTTTCTCCCTCTCCCTCCTTACTCCCTCCCTCCTTTAAACATAGGTGCAGGTGAGTGAGAGGATGAAATAGCATCTATTACCACTAAAATCTGAGATGACTCTGGAGCTCCCATTGTTTGGTGACAATAAATGAATAGGAGTTCTCAGTCATGACCACATCCATTATGCCTGGTGCTCTCAAATCCTGGCATGAAACTTCAAGCAGAGAAACTGCCATTCGTATGCCAAATTCGAGATCAACACTCATGCTTACAGCCTTTTAAACTCACCAATACCTATTGCTGTCGCTGGGCTTTGTCGTCCTTGTTCACGATGGATTCCTTTTCTCCCAAGACCAAGACAGCCTTCCACCAAACTCAGAAACACAGACGCACCTGGCCTCTGGAGCCTGTGTTCCCCGGACATGGGATCAACCTCAACAAAGATAGCTTGGTTCTCCCTCTTAGGAGATTTGCAACCGAGGCTATCACCTGTTTGCCTCACTTGTCTTTCCTCATAAAATCCCCATGTCCTGTAAGTGACAAACATTATTTTAAATGCGTTTCTGATCTTAATAAATTTAGGTTCTAGTGGGAAAATAAGCAAAGAAAATAAGATAATTTAGGATCCGGGCATGTGGTTATTTATGGCCAGGAAGGAGGTGAAAAGCAATTAAGACAAAGGACTCAGGGGTGTGAGGCTCTCTCTGGAGGAATCCCAAAGGAGTCTATGTAAAATGAAGTGGAGGGCAGTCTGCTTTGTTGGGGGTGAGCCACAAAGCAGGAGGGTTGCTGGCCAGGGGCTGAGACTGGTCCTGTTCCCTGCTCCATCCCAACAATGCTCCTCCTCCTTAGTCCTGCTCCTCATTCCTCCCCCATCCTCCTCCCCCATCTTCCACCTGCCCCACCCCTCCTCCTGATATCATTTGGAATCCATGGGCTATTTCCAAATCCAAGTTTTGCTGCATGAGTCTGAAGCAGGTTTCTACTCTTCACGCTGGGAAGAGTTAACACTACTTTTAATCCCTGGATCTAGGACAGCAGCTCACCACCAGGTATGCAGGAAAGGTGAAACAGAGAGGATACCCAAGTGTGATTAAGCCTTTCAGAGTTAACAAATCAGGGGCTCATCTGGCTTCAATGTCAGGAGGTGTAGAAACCCGACAGAAGAAAGAAAACATATTTTTTACTTCTAAGTCTGTTCAGAATTCCAGTTACGGTCTCTGCAGAAGGCCATAATTGTTTACAGGAACTGGAATAAAATGCCAGGCTGCATAGCTTTTCACAGTGCAGGCTTTGAGGGAGCTCAAAGTCTCTGTCCCTTAGTGATAATCACCTAGATCAAAGGCGTACAGGAAGGTGCATCTTATGAGATAACCACAAAGCCATGGCATTGACTACAGAGTCCATCACAAACAAGCATGCAAAGGTCTATCCCGCTTATCAGCAAGGGAGATTAGGGCCGACCATTACTGTGCCCTGCACTTTGGCTCTGAGAATTCTGGTGTGTTATTTCATGTTGTGCTTCCCAAAGGAGCTGCCCACCTCCCTCTGGTTTGAGGAAAAAACCTCCCCCCACCCTTACCAATGACCTAAGAGTTCCTTCCAATTCATCAGTTCAGAAAAATCTTCTGGGGAGGGTGAGGGGTGATTTTCTTGGACTAGAGTAATCAAAAAGCATGCAGAAATTCTCAGGGAACCATTACTATGTAGGAGGACTTTTCTTTTTTTGTCAAGGAGCAGAACATAGACACAAGAAGAAAAGGAGTTTGGATAGCCAGAAGGGAACAACACAGAATTACTCTCACTGATTTTATAATTTCCTCAGTTCAGTTAATCCTTTGCTCTTCATAACTACGGTCAAAGGTGATGGCTGACCTCAAATGTCAGTTGATGAAATCTGGAGTCTGGAATTTGAACATGCCTCTGGGGAATTATCATGATTATGTTAATTGTGTACTGAGGACCTGCCCACTATGAGTGGCACCATTACCTGGGCCAGGGTTAGGTTAATTGTGTTGTGAAGACGTGCCCACTATGGGTGGCTCCATTCCCTGAGTAAGGGTTAGGTTAGCTGAGTTGGGAAGACCTGCCCACTATGGGTGGCCCCATTCCCTCGGTCAGGGGTCCAACTGTAGGGGAAAAAAAGGAAAGTGAGAAGACCAAATTCATTACTTTAGGCTTCCTGATTATGGATGTGATGTGACCCTTGAGCTATGAACCAAAATAAATATTTTTTGCTCATAAGCTTCTTTGGTCAGGGCATTTAAACAGCACCAGGAAAAGTAAGACACTAAGCAATTTGTTTTCTCTTTAGCAGTTTAGAAGACTGTGGCTCAGAGATGTCCAAAGATGTTGACAAATGACAGAATGCCCATCCTCAGAATTTCTTTACTGTAGGAGCCCAGGCAGGGTGTGGCCATACTCCCGTGCTGTGCACTGCTGAAGACAGCGGCTTCCTGCATGGAAGGCACACTGTTTGTTTTTGCATTGTCTGCAAAAGGTTTTGCTCAGCAACGGTAAGGATGAGTAGTTGTGACAGAAGCAGTGTGGCACACCAGTCTAAAATATTAATTATCTGTCCCATTACAGGAAGTGCTGGCCACCAGTCCACAGCAGTGAGTGTGACACACAGCATCCTAAAGCTGACACGCTGTGTTCTAATCTTGATACTTAACATCAACTTTTCCCTCTGGTAATATTTTGTCTAAATATTTTCACCTTGAAGCAAATGTGCTCCCTGCTTTTTGTACCATAATAACTCACAGTAGAAATGGAGTCGGGCCAGCAGAGGAGGATAACTTTCCCAAGTAAATCTCCTGCAATACTTTCTGGCACCACAGGGAGCCATCTCACCTTTTACAGTATGGGAGGAAAACTGTCGCTGTTGTCAGTGTCCCTTCATCCATCAGCCTGTGAAGTACTGCCCAATAAAATTAAAGCACCCTGCCAGATCAAGACACTGCACAAACACGGTGTGGGCTTTCTGAAAATAGGTCTTCAGAAGGGCGAGCCAGCCCTGCCCCTTATCTGATATGAACAGCATCTCATCCTTAGGAATGGGACTTCCAGAGGTACTGTTCCTTCTTGGCTGTGTAGCAGCAGGAACTTGCTTACCCTCTCTGATCCAGATTCCCCTCTAAGTAAGAAGAACAGTATAAAAAGAGTACCCTCCTGCCAGGCGGTGGTGGCGCACGCCTTTAATCCCAGCACTTGGGAGGCAGAGGTAGGCAGATCTCTGTGAGTTCGAGACCAGCCTGGTCTACAGAGCTAGTTCCAGGACAGGCTCCAAAGCCATAGAGAAACCCTGTCTCGAAAAAACAAAACAAAAACAAAGAAAAGAAAAACAAAAAAGAGTACCCTCCTCATACAATTATATAAAGAATTCATGAGCTACATACAACAAAGATTATACTAAATTGCATTAAAGAATAGTATGGTATACAAGCCAGTGCTAGGTGGGTTATTGGCATTGCCGGTATTATCATTATTAAATACCATCTTAGTATTAAGGTGTAAGGAGTAAGTAAGAAGGAGCCAGAGAGATCCCTGAGGGAGATGGAAGGCAGTAGAGCTGCTTCTCCAAGAGAAGATGCTCAGGACACAGGTGTAAGACAGGGAAGATTTGGGGTGCCCTCTGTGGAGCAGTTTTCTCTGGAAATGAAAAACCTTGTGTCACGATCCTTTCGGCAAAAACTCAGGGAGCATCTCAGAGCTGGGTGCGTAGAAAGAACGGTAAGGGCTAGACGCCACACAGCACTACTGCAGTCTAGTGTCTTCTGATTTGCCTGGGCTTTTCATGGCAGCTGCGCTTACCTGCACAACATGAATCCAGTCAAAACTTCCAGCATAGATGTGGGAGGGGTCACAGGGCCCCACCCTAGCTGAGAAGCCGGTGCTGATTTATGAATTCTGGAGAAAAGGCAGTGGTAGCTTTCTTCAGGACTGTGGCCACTGGCAGAATGACTAGTGGGTGGGCTGATGCCCATGAGGGTATGGGCTTCACTAATTAGAATCTAAGTAGCAATGCAATCAGAATCATAAAAAGTCTAAGAACGGGTCATGAAGCTGGATGAGGGACATAGTAGAGAAAGGGTTTAAGCAGAGCTGGAAGTGGGGAATGAGGGAAGGATAAGACCAAAATACATTGTGTGTCTCTACAAAAATTTCCAAGAATAACTAGCTTTTAAAACCCCTACTGAGTATTCTTCCATATAGACAACAGTGCACTATAATTCTGGTGCAGATGCCCACTTCCAGTTGTATCAAAAATAAAGCCTTCACTGTGCATCAAATAAAATGGTACCTGACCAAAAAATGTTGACTTTTAAGTATCAGTCATAAAAATGAGTTATTCTCTAAGGGGCAGGGCAGCTTTATTTCTGAGTTCGTTATGGGGTATGTGAGCTTCCATGAAAAATTAAAATGTGCCACTGTTATTGGTTAGCCTTATTAGGAGATGGCTTATTGTTTATAATATTATTAGCTAAGTAAACTAGCTAAGTAAACAAAGTTAACTACACCTGTCTGTGTGACAGGCAGAGATGTCTGTTCTTTGGGACATTACTTAGAAAACAGTAAGTATAGCTCCTTCTGAGTGTTCCTTCTTTCTTAGTCAGTAGGGTTACACTCATCAGTGACAGACATACATGCTGAGGTCATTGCATTGATCACCTGAAGACTGACACCACGACTTTTCCCAGAGCTCTGAGTCTAAATAAGCCCTTCTGTCCTTAAGTTGCTTCTGTCAGGGGTTTGTTACAACCAGAAGCAAAGCAGCCAATGCATCAACCCGACAACAGTTTGGACATGGCAAGTAATTGATGGAATGGAAGTGCCAGAGCCTTCCATATATCCTGCTCCTGCAGGACACTGAAAAGGTTCAGCCATTTGGTTGTGGCTGGGAGAGTCATGTGATTGAGGCTGGTTAGAGTCATGTGATAAATCTTTCCCAAACTTTGAGTCAGTTACTAGGCTACTGCTAGGAGATTTTCTGCTTTTGTTTTTCTGAATTACACCAAAGAATCAAAATTATCAGTTCTGGAAATGTGCAGTCCTGGAGTAATGTTTTTGCATAGCTTCCCTGGAAAGTCTCTTAGACCCACAACAGGTTTTCAATGAGCAGAAACAAACTTTCCTTTTGTTACCACTCAGTGGCTTCCATGGTACAGGAACTGACATACATTCTCTGAGTGGACACATGCCTGCCTTGATACCCAGTGGACCCTCAAAGTTACCAGAAAAGGAGGAACTATGTGTAAGCTACTTTGACAAACCACATGTCGAAGGTTGGAGCCTATAGACTTCTATAAATAAAGTTTTATTGGCACACAGCCATGCTCATTCATTTATTCATTGTCCATGACTGTTTTGTGCAGGGCTGAAGAAATGTAAGAGAAACCAGAGGACCTGTAAAAATCTAAAATATTTACAACCTGGCTCTTTTTAGATAAGATTTGCTGACCTCGGCATGAGAATTCTGTGGAAGTGCCCTGCTTCCCAGAACAATCTAGTTAATAATGCAATTTGCTTGGAGTGCAGCACTCAGAGCAAGCAGCTGGTCCTACAAAGGTAGCCACTGTGAAGGGGAAGCACTACTGAAAATAAGACACGAGGTTGAAGCCTTACAAAGCATCTTTGACCTACTTCCCATTCCTCCCATCCTCAAAGCCTAAGACCGCAGGGCTACTGCCTTGTTTATGCAGCTGCTACTTTGGTCTTGTCGGAGGGGCTTCGGACTGGCAGAGAGGACCACAGATGCAACTCTTTCTCACTGAAACCAACTTGTCTACTGTTCTCTCTGCTCAGATCTATTCAGGGCCTGAACTGTAGGCCAGTCAGCAAAATGACAAGCTCTCAGTGTTAAAATAGGGCCCACGAGGTCACACCAAACGAGATGGTTTTAAAATTTTTCATGTGTATATGTGTATGGTGACCATGTGTAATATTCCTGCGTCTGTTTGCATGTGTGTCTGCAGATACATATGTGTGAGCATGAATGTGGAGACCAGAAGTTGAGGTCCTCAACTGTTCTTCACATTATGTGGGTTGCATGTGTATTTGTGGTGGTGGAGGGGGGGGGCTTGGGTGTGTGCATGTATACATACATGCCTGTGAAGGTCAGAAGTTCAGAATGAGTTTCTTCCCTGATTATCTTCTACTTTATTTCTGAGTCAGGGTCTCTTGTCAGCATTTGCCAATTCTACCTTTTCCATATAGTCAGCTTGGCCCAGGTAACACTTCTCTTTGCCTTTTGCCCTTTGAGATTAAAAGTGATGGCCATACCTGCCTGGATTTTATGTGTCTACTATATATAAGAACTCTGGACCATATTTGCATGCCAAGCACTTTATCCTTAAAGACAACTCCATGATAGTTTAGCCAGCTTGGATGGTTAGCCATATCTGAACACACATGCACTCTTAAGTATTTTTTTTCATATGCTCAATGGGACTTCATTGGCCATTGATAGTTTCTCTACATAAAATTATCTTACATAAATAAAGCATTACATAAGATATACCAAAAGAGATACATAAACATCAAACCAGCCACAAAACCTTTTATCTACAATGCTGTCCTGCTTGCAAAATATGCTAGGGTAATGGAGACACAAAGCTTGTAGGAGTAGCCAACCAACATCTGACTTGACTTAAGGCCCACTCTGCGAGATGGAGTCCATGCCCAACACTGGGAGGATGACCAAGAGCCAGAGACTATATAGCTCAGAGACATAGGGTAGACCAAATATTATTGGTCTTTAAAAACTACAGTGATAAAATAACTCCTAATGATATTCTGATCAGTGCCTTATTCAGCTGTCATCAAAGAAGCATCCTCCTGCAGCAGACAAAAACAATACAATGACCACACACAGACACTGCACACAAAGAGACAGAACTACTTTGGAACACACAACCCTTTGGATAAAATATTTCCTACTCCCTCCTCTTAGGGCCCAGGGAACTCCACAGAAGAGGAGGCAGAAAAAGTGTAAGTGCCAGAGGGAATGGAGGCCACCAAGAAAACAAGGTCTTCCAAATCAACTGAGCAGGGTTCAAATGGACTCACAGAGGCTGGAGCAGCAAGCACAGGGCCCATATGGGTCTGTACCAGGTCCTCTGCAGATGTGATATGACTCTCAGTTTAGCATCTTTATGGGACTCCTAAATGTGTGAACGAGTGAGTCTGACTCTTGTGCCTTCTCTTGGGTCTTCTGCTGGTTTACCTTGCCCAGCTTTGGTGTGATGATTTTTGTTTTATCTTATTGCCTTTTATTTTTGTCATGTTTTGTGTTATCTCTTCAAAATCAATTCTTTTCTAATAATAGACAGAAGGAAAGAGGGTGGATACTGAGAGGAGAAAAGGAACTGGAAAGAGTAGAGAGAGGGGAGACTGTGGTCAGGATATATTGTATGAAAAAATAATTTACTTTTATTAAAAGGCAGGAGACTTTGTGAGGGCAGGAGGGTATGGCTCCGTGGTTAAGACCACTGGCAGCTCTTCCAGAGAACTCAGGTTCTAGTCACAGAACCAGCCACATGGTGATCACAGCTGTCTGTTAACTGCTGTTCCAGGGAATCCAACACCCTTTTTTTGGCTTCTGTGGGCACCAGGCATGCATGTGGTGCAATCACCCAGGCACAAAACATAAAATTAAAATATTAAACTAGCTTTTAAAATTCTAATCTGAGATTAGAATCGTTTAAATGGAAAACTGAACACATGCACACGAATACATACATACACACATATATACACAATACTCTTTGCCTAGCCCTTTTCATACTCTTTTTACTCATGATACTTACCACCACTGGCATTTGTATGTAGGTTCTTATTTGTACATGTCCTTGCTGTCTAATTATTATGATGATGAAACTGGCATAGTGTGTTCAAAATCTTATTCTTTGGGTCTAGAACAAGAGTTGGAAAACTTTGTTCAGGAAATACTTAATAGTGTATATTGAACCATACAGTACCTTGAGATTTCAACTCTGCTGTTGCAACAGAAGGACATATTTAAGGTCAATATGCAAATGAGTGGGCGTAGCCACATAGCAGTAAAACTATGTTGACAGACCAGGTGGACAGTGGCTGCTTTGAGAGTTGCAGTTTGCTGAGCTAGGACATGCACCACTCCCTGACACTAAGTAGGTACTTCATAAATATCTGTCACATTATTTGGATTAACGAGAATCTCAGGTAGGTGGTTAAGTCAAAAAGACCATGTACATCTAGTAAGACGCTGTCAAAGATATTACAAGAAGATTTTTAACAGCCGAAAAAAAAAACTGCAGAAAGATGCGAATCGCCTTCTAAGCATTATCTCACTTATTCTAAGTACGACTTGAAGAACCTCCTAGTATCAAGCCCGTTCTATAGCTAGGCTAATCAAAGCTTTTCCCTGAGCCCCACATACAGCAGGGGAGTCCCAGGAACCCGGTGGAGAAACATAGTTAAAGGTATATGCACCAAAACATGGGCAGCCCAGCTGTAAAATGTCTGTCTAGCATGCGTGAGGCTCTGTGCTCAACCCCGGGCACAAAACCAGCTTTCTGAGACCACTCTCATGTCTATTGTAGGAACCCCTGCTGGCTGAGGTCTTTATTGAATATACATTAAATCAAACAGGTGCAACTATTGGGTGGCTGTTAAAAACTTCCCTCTCAGAACTCTGACTTTTGCCTTTGGATCGCTGAAGGTTTGAAACTCTCCGTTTCCTCCTCCTGGGTTGCCTGGTCCAGCCTTGATAAGAGGGTACATGCCCAGTCTTATCGTAAGTTGTTGTGCTGTGTTTGTCTCTTTGAACCTATTAGGCTTAATCTCCACATCTCAAGTCCTTTCAATTTTTGTAAAGAGTGACCTTTTCCTAGAGAGAACAGCTTATTGGAAGCAGGCTCAAACACATGAAGCTTCCTGCATTATCCACAGAGTGAACAAGTCATTTTCTTAGAAGATAAAAAAAAATAATAACGTCAATTATGGTGTGGCTAGAAGAGGCAAGCTGGTGTGGACAGAGAAATGTGTGACTGTCAAGCTTCAGCGTAGAGGCACACGGTGCAGAGGTGGGACATGCCATCAAATCCCATTTCCAGAGCTAGGTTCTCACACAGAATGCGCCCTAATCACAATGGGGTGATTTGCATCTAAGATCTGTGTTGTTGTTCTACAACTAGCTGGCAAGCACTGAGAAAAGTTGGGAAGAGAAAGCTTAGCATCGTGTCCTAAGTTCCTGGTTTTCTGTAAAAAAAAAAAAAAAGTTTCTTCCTCTTCATCACCCTCCATCCACTTCTTAGTTAGCTCACCCCAAAAGGGAATCAAATTATTGATGAAGATAGATGCCCCTTAATCTTCATTGAGCTCCATCTATGAGGTTAACAAGGCTCACTGAATGATCGTCACAGGAAGTTGTGTGTCCAGGTCAGTTTAACTGTCTGCTTGACACAGCCTATTGGGATGGTAAGTGAGGAATTTATCTGGATCCTATTGGCCCATGGGGACATATGAGTGGGGGAGTATCTTGATTATCACTTGATGTAGGAGGGCCCAGTTCATTGTGGGTACCTCTCCCCCCAGGCAGGGGCCTGTACTGTGTAAGAATGACAGCTGAGTGAAAACCACCTGCCAACCAGCGAATACGCATCCTCCCTGGTCCCTACTGTATTTCTTTGGCTGCAGTGATTTCCTTGACTGTAGATAATGCTGTGTGGAATTTTACCTCTGGCTAAGGAATTCTCTTCATGAGGAGGAGTGGGCACATAGGTATTTCCCATTAATAGAAACAAAAACCTAAAGGATCTCTGGCACACTTACTGGTAATCCTGTCTAACGAACTGGTGAGCTCCGAGATCACTGAGATCTTGTCTCAAAAATTCAGGTGGGGAATGAAAGTGGAAGATGCTCAACATTCGCCTCAACCCTCACATATGCTCTCCTCCATATTCACATTCACACACACAGACACACACACAGACACAGAGACAGACAGACAGATAGACACACAGACACAGACAGACACACACATGCACAGGCACACACAGACACAGACAGACACACACAGAGACACACATACAGACACAGACAGGCACACATACACAAACACACACACACTATCAATTACAATTATTTTTTTGGCCTGAGACAGACGGTAAATACGGAGTCCTATGTGCTGCATACCATACTGTTTCTAACACAAAGAACAGCAAGCAGTTGCTAAAGGAAGGTCCCCACCAATTGCCTTGCTCTGTCTTGGGTGACCCAGGCTGGAGCATGCCTGGCTCTTGTCCTCAGCTCTCCAAGAAGCTAGTGGGCATGCTAAGCTATTTAACTTGCATAATATAATAGTTATGACATGACACTAAAGAATATTACTTTATTCAATTTTATGATGCTTAGTGCCGTAAGTGGGACTTAACTGTAGATGGGTGCATGGAATTAGTTTCTTTATAGATGATTAAAATAAAAAATGTCCTAAATTTGTTCCACCCTCCTGAAGCCATCCTCACGGTCTTAAGTGCCACATCCTAATATTTCTACCGCTCTCTCCCTGGTGTTTCTGGAAATTGCTTTCGGAGTGTAAAAATAGTGTGTGGTGCTGTAATTGAAATGACAAATGGAGAAACACCAGGGAGATGGCAAGAAGGAAGGAGAAGAAATGGCTCTGAGAGAGAAAAAGAGTTTCCAGCAAACTCAACACAGTTGCACACAAAACATTCGAAGCCAGCCCACTCCTTGCCAAAGTGCTTGGTACCTATACCCTCTTGCTTCTAAATTCTGTTTTATAGTCACACAGGGAATGGGGTTCAGAGGGACACGCATTTTTGACAGTAGCACCTTGTTTTGGCTATTCAAACCTTTACTATAGTCATTCCTATGCTTAGGGTTGGTAGGACTCTGTATAT
>NW_026067891.1:8678472-8777295 GCF_014885135.2 Alexandromys fortis | reverse complement strand
ATATATGCATATATATATAGCATAATTTGAAATAAAACTGCTCAAAGCAAAGCAGTGATTAGTTTCCTTTTACTTAATAATACATGCTTAGAAAATTTTTGTTAAAGGTAACCCAATAGAAGAATCATAATAAAATACTTGGTATTTATCATCATTCTGTACTCTGAACACGCACTGCCACTTGTGGGCTATTAACATGCTATCTGGAGGGATGAGGATGTAATTCCTTGATAGCAAGTTCGCTCAGTATGCAGGAAGCCCTGGGTTCAAATGCTAGTGACATACACACAGAGAAACACACAATGAGACATGTCATTCCTATGTGCGATTTACACTCATTCTATAAAACATCCATGGGAAAGCCCAGCATAGAGTTCTGTGATGAACTGCTCTGTGACACCTGAGTCTCCATTTGGAGGTCCCTGGTGGCCAGCTTTAAGAAGGGGGTCATTATTCTTGACCCGCTCCCTAGACCTTCTGTGCTGAAGGTCCCATGCTAGCTATTTGATTCTGCCTTGGAAATTCAAGCTTTCTTTGGAAAATCCATGAAAGAAGAATCTGTGATACTTCAACTCCAGGAAGGTGAGCTCCCAGCCGTGAGTTGAGACCCTGGTCTGTCTCCTGCTTCTAGCCTTTTATCAATGCTATTGGTAGAACCTTGCATGAAATGTGTTCACAGCAATAGATGGCTTCCTCTCTCTCTCTCTCTCTCTCTCTCTCTCTCTCTCTCTCTCTCTCTCTCTCTCTCTCTCAATGTGAGAGAAACAACAGGAGCACTAATTACACTTAATGGAACTTGGCACCGTTTCTCAGGAGGTGGTGTTCATCTGCAGAAGGTAACACTTTAGATTTGCTGACAAAAACCTGGGGATCAAAAAGTAGGTGTGAAAGACGGGGAAATATGTATTTTTTTAATCCAGTAGTCATGGTGGGAATAACAACATCTTTCACACTATAAACACACCAGTGGGAAGCTTACTTTTATTATATACTTTATTAGGAAAACGTGTGGGGCACAGGGGAGTGGAGGGGAGCTGCTGCATATGCCTAGGAAGGCAGCCGATATTTTTGATGAAGCTGGCAGGATCATGGTGGGAAATCTATTGTTGGGTGTAGATTCATGTAAATATGGAATGCTTGGTCTGAACCCCAGGAACTCCAATCTGAAAATGCAAATGTCTAGGAATGCTGGTTAAGTAATAACATCTGATTTGCATGTTTATTTTTATGGGTGAGAACAGTAAAGCGCACAGTGAGGTTTCTGACTTGTCCAAGGTCATGAGCATCCTGGGAAAAGTGGAACCAGAAACTGGCCTCATGGCAGCCAGAAGCTAATTTTTTTTTCTACCACACCATGCAGCCTGCCAGCAGGCATTGAATCCTGAGCATACAGCTTCCTTTGGGAAATGACTCTCTGTGGGTCCTATTCTCACTTAAGTGGCTCTCATAACTGGAGATGTGTCTTGGTTATCAGCCTGCTTCAAGCTATATGTTAAGCACAGTTTAACAGATAAAGAAAGACACTGGCTAAGGCAACATTCAAAGGACCCAGGAGCTTCAATGAAGTATGGAGACAGACTGATAATGAGTTAATATAGTTCTGAGGCTCAGCGTTCAGAAAACACTCGCCGCTTGCTTACCATCGAAAGAAACTCATTTTCAATGACCCTGCTCTTACGGCAAAGCAAATGGAAATGCTTGCTTTTGTGTTATTGATAAAGACACTAGAGCTCAGAACACAAAAAGAGAAAATTGTGTTCCGATCACAGAAGCAGCCTCTTGACCACAGGTCTCTACGCTGTGATGAATTCTGTGGGACATTACGGACCCACTCTGAGAGAAATGTATTTTTTTGTATACTAATCCTACAGTTTACTTAGGGAGGTAAGGCATGTACACAAAAAGTAGCTGGAGACCATGGAGTACAGTGAGAATAGGATGTAAATGTTGGCAGCAATTTCTCCAGGATGTGATATGAATGAAGAGTATCGGGAAACATTTTCTTACTGGATGTTCTGGGTCAACCAGGGATTGTAGTAATATTGTCCTCTTTGGTATGCTGTTGAGGGACTTGAGGTTTCTGGGAGTTTCACCTGACTGCTGGAGTTTATACTTCCCTAAGGAGCAGACCTGAAAATAAATCATAGATGTGTCTGGTTTGCATGTTCTCCACCCTCTGCTAATGGATCACATACTGTGACTCCCATGAGTGCTTAAGAGTCCACAGAATGTGGTCCAGGGCCCAAGACAAGGGCTGAAACTGACTCTGAAAGTCAGTACTGAAGGCAGGGAGGAAGCCAGGTGCAGAGCAAGATAGGATGGCATTGACCATGGCCACAGTAAGACCAAGTGTTCCATAAAAGCAGAGGCGGTCATAGTGTTGGTGGCACATGCCTTTAATCCCAGCACTCGGGGGCAGAGGCAGGCGGATCTCTGTGAGTTCGAGACCAGCCTGGTCTACAGAACTAGTGCCAGGACAGGCTCCCAAGCTACACAGAGAAACCATGTCTCGAAAAAGCAAAACAAAACGAAAAACAAAAACAAAACAGCAGAGGTATTCTCACCCATTGGTTCAGTGGGTACAGAACTGGGACCATTTAGGGATCAGCTCCAACAGAGGTCCAGTGGCGGCAGTGGAGACTGTGGGACCCACCACATGGATTGGAGTTAATACCATCATCTCTGAAATTCTACCAGTAAGTGATTCATCTGATCAACATGTGGGGGACAAGGCGCTATTCCAAGCATCCTGGACCCAGGAGTGAACAGATCTTGGCCGCACTACAGAGAGTTAAAGATTCTTACAGTATTTGTCATTTCTGTGTGGAAATGGAACACATGGCTCCGGCAAGTCCTTCCAGCTGCCAAACAAGCAGCACTCAGTATGGAGTGATGAGGGATGAGATTAGCAATCAGGGTATTATTTAATTACTGGTATTGCTCATTTGGTAATTATGATACACTTTCTAGAACTTGAAGTTATCTCTGAATAAAACAAAGTACTATTAAAAAGTGGACTGGAGAGATGGTCCAGCAGTTAAGAGCATTGGTGCTTTTTCAGATGACCAGAGTTCAGTTCCCAGAACCCATATGGTAGCTCAAAACCAACTGTATTCCAAGTTTCAGGGGCTGTGATGTCCTCTTCTGGCCTCCGAAGGCATGGAAATGCATGTTGTGCAATACACATACATAGGCATTCACCCATAATGTAAAATTAAAACATTACTACTTATTGCCACAAGCACATATGTCAAAATACTACTCTCTCTCTCTCTCTCTCTCTCTCTCTCTCTCTCTCTCTCTCTCTCTCTCTCTTCACACACACACACACACACACACACACACACACACAGATAGATAGTTTCGAGTTTGTTTGGCCTTGAAATCTGAGATCTATCTGCCTTTTGAGTGCTGGAACTAAAGGTGTGCCCCAGCACCACCTGGCTAATTCTTTCTATCTATCTATCTATCTATCTATCTATCTATCTATCTATCTATCTATCTATCTATCTATCTATCTATCTGGTCTCTGTGTAGTCCTAACTGCTCTGGAACTCACTCTGTAGACCAGGCTGGTCTCAAACTCGGAGATCTGCTTGCCTCTGTCTCGGGGGCGTTGGGATTAAAGGGAAGTATTACCTCAGGCCAGCTTTAACTCTATACTTCTAAATCTGAAAATGCATACTGAAAAAAAGATGCTAGATGGATGGATATTTAGAATTGTTTTATACAACAAAATAGCCATGATATTGGTATGGATGTAAATACTGTATCGGATGTCAGGGGAGACAACTAGGCCCTTAAGAATACTTTCTGATTTTGCAGAGTCCTTGAGTTCTCTTCCAAACATCCATGTCAGGAGCCTCATGATGTTACAGGTGACCTGCAACACTAATTGCAAGGGATCTGTTGCCTTCTCTGGTTTCTGTGGGCACCAGTGCACACATGGCAAAGCACAAACATAAATACACACACGAATAAAAATTAAAATCATCTTAAAACCCTACTTAGAAGTTTGGTCCTGTCCCTTTGCTCCAAACTCCAGTCTCTTCTCTTAGAGGTACAGCTGTAGACATACATAGCCTGCAAGAATACTTTGAAAACAGAGTCGACTATGCAGGCAAGCCGGTTGTAGCTGAGGGATTTTATCTATTGAGGGTTGGGGGCTAAGTCTGCAGATGTAGTGTGTTTCTTGGAGTGAAGAAGCAGGTGTTACTGGAACCATTGGGTAAAAATTAGTAACGGAATCTTGGAAACACCCCACATATACATTTGGCAGCCTTCCCTCCCTTCCAAACAATCATCTGACCCAAAATAAAAATAATATTGAGATTTGGAAACTCTGATATAAGAAAAGCCCTTAGTGCAATGGCAATGTCAAAAGTTTCATTGTGACTCATAAATTATTATTGTGTCATGTATATTACCACATACAATTATTATTATTTAATTAATCAGCAGCAGCATAGCCATGCTCTCTACATAGAAAATATGAGGAAACCATGGCCACAGATGTTAGCAGAACTGAAACAATTATTGACACGGCTGTCTTATTAGGTGAGAGTTACACATTTTAATCACTGGAATATTGGATGACTTTTTTCCTTCTTCCCCCACCTCCAGACGTCCATGTCACTCCAACAAAACTCCCTCTAACCCTGGTTCCGTTCCCATGCCATGGCTTATTTCTTTTAATTGGAGTTTTAGAATTAGTCCCCATGGAGTTTCCCCCTCAGGCAGGGCATCAGAAAGCCTTAAAAAATATATTAAGTTAAAGGATGGAGTGAAAGACTAAAATAGAGCCACATGCCTCCCATTTGAAAGTATATTTGTTCGTGTCAGGAGAATGAAGGCTGCATGAATTATTCATGAGAGAAACAGTTTATTGGCGAAATTGTTGTCTTTGGATGGTGTGCATTAAGGAGTGAATAAATAATGTGGGGTGGATATTTTTAGGGGCTGAAGAGTAAATCTGGGAAGAAAATTTGTAACAGGAAGGAAGGGGAGTTATGGCTAGAAGTGGCTGAGAACTCTAAGTGAAATATGCAAAGAAATAAAAATGGCCTCTACCAAGACGCAAACTAGAAGCACACATAAAGACCTTATAATGGCTTAGCGTGTGTGTGTGTGTGTGTGTGTGTGTGTGTGTGTGTGTGTGAACTCACGTCTGTCCCAATATAAGCAGAATTAAGTTTATAATCACATCTCTTCTAGCAGCTTTCTCTGGTCAGCCAGGTGCATGGACTGTAGGTGGAAAAAACAAAAACCTGACCACGAAAGACAGATGTCAACTGAGTTTCAGCCTTGCCTGACTTGGCCTAGCATACTTCAGACAGAGAGTGTCCTCTTCCAGTTTTTCATACAAATCATACTGTGCCCCACTTCCAGGCCAAAGGGAGGGATCCCATGCATTCTTTATACTATAATCTGCATCTGGAATGTCCCCAAAGCCTCCTGTGTGGCAGGTATTATATCTAGCCTTGCATTATGAGAAGCAGAGTAAGCCTTAGAAGACAGAGCCATGTCAGCAGTCTCTGGGTCATGGGAGCATTTACATGAATCATGTAGTTGACCCAAGCTCTTCCTCTTCCTCTTTCCCTATCTCTGCTCTGCCACATCCACTCACCATGACATGCATCCATAGCCCCTAACCAAGATGACCAATCAGCTAGAGATGATTTCCCTGAAACCATGAGTCAAGTTAAACATTTTTCTCTATCAGTTTTTTTTAACTCAGATATTTATTACAGTAACAGAAATCTGACTGGCATTCTCTCTAAACTTTCTAGAACCAAGAGCTAACAACATTTCTCTGGGTGAGTGAGTCTTATCTATGTTAACACAAAACAGTCACTCACAGAAGAGCTGTTCCTTAGGAGTAAACTTGAGTGTTGATCAACACAACAGAAAGCAGATCAAATTGCATCATCATATCCCTAAAACACATTAATGTTTCAGACTTTGTTGGAAAACTTTATATTTTTGCTTAAAGCTGAAAAAAAAACAAGACATGCTTCATGAAACATTGAAATCTAAGAAAGAATGTGTTGGCATATGCCTGTCATCTTAGCACTTGGGGAAGTTGAGGAAGGAAGGCTATTTCATGGTTAAGGTCAGCCTAGGGGGAGAGAAAAAGAGAAGAGAATGAGAGAAGCAGAGGACAGTGCTTCAGGATTCACAGGTAAGGGTCAGGTGGTGGCTGCTGCACACGGCACACTCTCTCCTCTCCTGGATGTACAAGAGCACGCTCATTCAATACACAGCATGGGAAATCAAGGTTGCATGTTGTAAACAGAATCTACACCAACAGGAGCCTGGCTGGACTGGGTTCTCTAGTCTTAGGCTGAAGACCCCCTAATGGATTGGATTTGCTGGCTCACATAGCAAATTAGCCCCAACTGCTGGCTACAAAGTAAAGAAATATATTCTCCCTTAGTTCTCATGACCAAAAGTTCAGAACTGAATCATTGGCGCTTTCACAATCCTTTCGTGTAGCTTGTCTAGCCCCATCTTACTTCTAGTGTATAGCTTTCCCTTGGTTCATAGCAATACTACACTCTGGACTCTGGTCATCATGTAGCCTCCTTGTTGGCATCTGGATGTCCAGATCTCCCTCTATTTCTCTTATAGAGGGCTGACACTAGAGTCAGCACCCTCTCTGATCCCTAGATGATTTTATCTCAAGATCCTTACCTCATTACTTCTGCAAAGACAGTTTACAAAGCAGGTCCTATTGTGTGGCTTCAGGTTAGGTGACCTGTAATGTAGTACTATTCAACCCATAACTTTTGATCTAAAAATACCAAGTGCTTGGAGCTGGTAATATGGCTCAGTTGGCAAAGGGCTTGCCTGTGTAGGCATAAGGACCTGCATTTGGAACCCCAGAACACACATAAAAGTTGGACACAGCATCCTGTGCTTATAATATTGATGCTGGATAAGCAGAGACAGGCATATCTCCAGTGCTTATTGGCCAAATCCATAATGTCAGGTTCAGTGAGAGAGCCTGCCTCAAAAAGCCATAGAATGAGAGAGGAGGACACTCGATATTTACTGACCACAGTTCTCCACATGCATATGTGGCCCCCAGGTACATACTACCACATGAATATATATTTGTCTAGATACCATGCACACACACACACACGCACGCATGTGCACGCACATCCACAAACCCACCAAAATAAATTCAAAGGAAATACAGAAATCAGGCAACAGAAGGTCAAAGGAAAAGTAACAGAATGCCTGTGGTCATGAGGCAGTTTTGTGGTTAGTTGAACAAAAATCCTGAAACCTGACTTCACTCTACCTGCAAGGAAGACTAGCAAGTTCCAGGCAGAGAACCAGGGAAGGTGCAGACGTCACAACTTTAGACTCTCACCATAATGGTCAGAACAGAGGACAGACTCCAGAAAGACTGGCTGCCAGTGTCTGTGCGGCCTCCCCACAAGTAGGTACTAAACAAATGATGAGATAAACCTCATCCTGGCCACGTGGCCATGCTCCTGGGGTATCTGTCCTGAGTAGCCCTGCAACTGCTCGTTAGAGTGGCTGCTGATGTGGTAGACGGTATTGTCCTGAGATACTGCGGAGTCTTCCTAATGCCGAAGCTCAGACAAAGAGGGCTCTTTACTCCTTTTGCACATGACTCTTGAGATGGGTCTTTACTCATGTGTGGCTCATCACAATGGCAATGGGAAATGAAAATGTTCCTTAACACCCATTCGCCATGTGAGCCCCAGGTCTTCTCCCCAGTCAGTTTTGCCAGTCTCTGAGCTCTGATCTCCCTGCATGCACATTGTCTCTCCATCCACATTGTACTGCTCTCAATTCGGTCCACAAATGCCCTTTCCTCTAGCTTCCTGCATTATTCCAACCTATGTCCTTAGAACTCCATGTGCAAATGTACAAACTATTTGTCGATCTGAGTGTGTCCTTGGATGAAGATTACTCATTCCCTCCTAGTGAACTTGATCTTGGTCTTCCTCTCTCTCCTCAACCTTCTATTCCCTTTTCTTTGTCCCCCCTTTTCTCTGCTGCTGCTGCTGCTGGTGGTGTGTGTGTGTGTATTTAGGAGAAATTATAAATTATTAAAAGTTTCTATCTTGAAGCAGAGGATTTAGGGGGGACCTTCATATATGTTGCTCATTCTTATTCTTTTGTGACTAGGATTTTTTTCCCAATACACACATACTATTTGTCATGGAAAAAATGAAAGTAGGAAAATTTCTTCCAAATATTTTGATGTGTGCAAACTGGTATCCTGAACAAATGTATTGAGATCTGAAGTGAATGAGGAGGGAGACAGGACTGGAGGAAGGACTAAGTAGAATGAAAGGGTGAGATGGACAGATCACAGGGTGATGCAGCCACTAGCCACCTGCAAGGGGAAAACTGCACCAGACCAACCTTTTCATTCATAGTCATAAAATATCCTCATCTGTGTGCCATTTTCCAAAGCCAAGTCTCTAGATACGTCTCTTTGCTTTGGATTGATAAGGTTACTAATCACCAGGGGACAATGGCTCTCCACAGTGACATTTATACAATTCCCTGTCCCTTCATCCAAATCAAACAAGGTAATACTCAAAAGAAATTGGCTAGTGGACTCCTTGATGCTTCAGCACAACTAAGTCAGAACCTTTCCAAAGCCCAGTTGACTGCTGTTGACATAAGCAAAATAAGGCTGAAGAGGACCAAGCTGCAGATGCATGTGCTGCTTTGGGAATTATTTAAATGTACACCGCTGCGCTTGCCAGATAAATACAGTGGGCACTTTTCCTGCTCTGGGCTCTCAGAGTAATACAGGAAAGTCTGCAGAGCCAAGCACTAGAATGGAATCATAAAGATGCTGGCTGACATGCCCAGGATCATCAAGTAAATGGTGGCCAAAACAGAAATAAAGGCAGCTGTCTCAACCTCAGTGTGCTTTTTGAGGATGACCAGACAGCTCCCTGCATGCTATCACAATGTTTAAGTCTGTGAAGAAGAGGAAGGAGAAAGAGTCAAAAAGAAAAAGGGAGAGGGCAAGGGTGGAAAAAGAAGAGGAGGAAGGGGATGAAGAAGAGGAGAAAGCAGAGAAGAAAGAAAATGCAGAAGAAAAGAATGTGGAAAAAGAAAAGGAGGAAAATGAAAATGAGAGCTTCCCATACCTCCTTGCCTTTATTAACTTAAGAATCATGATCTCTAGATTCCTATATATGTTTTATCATTGGCACAATGAGGTATAATAAAATCTGCTCATTAATATTTATGGGATTGGAGTGATATTATAATAAGTATATTAATTTTAACCACCATCTCTCTTTCTCTCGTGTGCCCTCTCACTATCTTTCCTTCCCTTACTCCATACTGCTCTCCAAATCTCCCTCCCTCTCCCCCCTCTTCATATTCTCTCTCTATATAGATATATAAACCATTAAGGACATAGGAAAGTAGAGGAGGCACCCGACGTGTGGACGACTACAAGGAAGGCTTCTGGGCATTGCAGGGCAGCTGCACGTATGAATCCACAGTGGTTGCAACAGCATGTACAGAACCTGCATACACTCAAGCCAGACCTATTTCAGCATGGAGAGAAGAGATGGGCATACACCCCCCACCCCAGATAGCTAGTATCTATAGGCAGATACTAGCTCCTGGAAGAGAGACTGTTTTCTGTACGAATGTATCCCCTTGGCAAGCAGACCATTCTTCAGTGGAATAGCACATTCAAGCATATGTTTGGGGCACAAATTTATCTTAAAGCTTTCCTTTTGAAATGACACAATGTTGGGTGAAGAAAGAAGGGGATGTGAATTGGGGAAGAGTTCAGAGAAGGGGTGAACATGATCAAAATGTAGTGTATAATTTTTTATATTGGTCTCCATCTGTTGCAAAGAGAAGGTTCTTTGATGAGCAGCGAGGACTACAGTTATCTGTGGGTGTGAGGATAAATATTGAGAATGAAGAATTATGCTGGTATAGTAAAGTGGTGGTTGTAGATTTGTCTCTAAGATCCAGGATTTTGCTCGCCCCAGGGAGCTGGTCTCAACTCTATACAAAGTACTGCAGGCTACTAAGGGATAATGAAAGCAGGAGTTGGGGATCCCCTTCTCTGGGGAAGAATACATTAGTTGGTTTTCAAATACCATGTAAACACAAACATATTGGTAACATACATAATGTAACACTATATGTACTGAGCACATTGAATTTTTAATATATATATATCAATAATTAAGAGGCTACAAATTTGAAAGAGAACATAGGGAGGAACATGGAAGGACTCAGAGGGAAGAAAGGAAATGGAAGATATAATTGTAATTTAAAAGAATAAAAAGTTATTAAAACTGTGTGCATAAAACTCTCAAAAAACCAATGAAATTAATATATATCTGCATATTAACACATGCACATGAATGATGTATGCATGGATAAGTGAAAAGAAGGGTTAATGGGTGAATATTTGGACAGGTAAGTAGATGACAGACGGCATTTCATTTTGTTAGTTTAGTAACTAGACACCAGTGTCCCACAGCTGGACAACTTCAGGTGGGGTGAGAAGCACTGACTTTTGCTGACGTTACTGGCACATCTTGTGGGGCTTGGCGGGGTTCCTCTGGCAGGATGCCCACTCCCTTGTGAGGAGCTGGCTGCTTGTCTAAGAGAAGGAAACAGACTCTTGTTCTGGTAAATGTCGGCACCAGTGGGAGAAACATGGCTGGTTGGCTGTATGCTGGGAACAAACATACTTCTAGTGGGTCACTGCTTGGAAAATGAGACTTGGACAACCCTGAGCCCTGAGCCACGGATCCTGGCTCCAGGGACACAGAACCTGTCTCATTTGGGCTGCTCAAAACACGAATCAGTTCAACATGCTCTATCTTTGATGCTTAGGACTGACTGAAAGTTTCAGATATTCGATCTTTCAAATTGCTACCGTCTTTCCAAAAGCTAGCCTGCCTGCCTGCAAGTGACTGGAGAGAAGATTCTAGGAGCAGCTGCTAAAGCTAAGGGCAGTCAAACTCCTTGGAAAAACATAGTTGGTTTTTTTTTTTTTTTTTTTTTTTTTTTTTTTTTTTTTTTTTTTTTTTTTTTGCATGTGTGAATCTGCTCATTTCCAGTACTGTTATGAAAAGATCTCCGGAATTGTGTGGTCCAGGTTGAAATAAGCATCTGATGCTTACTAAGCAAACTGTTCTGGTAAATGACTTAACTGTCATGCCTCCTGGCTTCTGTATTTGTAAGATGGGCATAAATACTCTCCCAACTCACACATTCCAGTTAGTGGAGGGCTTTCCCAGACACTCTAGAGCCTTGGGCTTTATCTTCCCATCTTACAAACAGGGCCTGTTGTGGTATGCACTGATAATCCTAGCACTCAGAAGGCGGAGAAAGAAGAATCAGAAAGGCAAGGCCAGCCTAGGCTGCATGAGACCTTATCTCAAAATCACCGTCATCATTACCATGACTGTTATCACCATCATCATCATCACCATCTTCACCATCATCATCATCATCATCGCCATCTTCATAATCATTAAACTCTAAAGCTAAGCAAAAGACAACAGGTAATAAAGATCCATCAGCTTTTAGAGTGCTTTACACCCAGCAATAACTGTGTCTATGCGTATCGGTGAGGGCCAAAGTGTCTTTAGGAGACAGATGATGAATTTTTTTAATCCACTCTCAAGTAACACAAGAAGCATCAAGAAGTACATGCTGTTGGTTATATAAGTCCACAAGAAGGAGAACAAGGGCCTTTAATTATCTCCAGTTCCTGATGAGCTATGGATAAATGGGAGCGGGAAGCCACAGAACAGATAATGAAAATCCCCAAACATAGCTCTTAAACTGCCCCATCAAGTCTCCCAAGGCTCCTTTCTGAAGAAGGGGCACAGGAGTAATTATGGTCCAAGATGCATGAATAATAGAAAACTCCGAGTGTGTGCTGTGCTTCTAGCTTGCCCTCCGCATTCCACTCGCATTCTTATGCACTACCTGTTTGAAAGTATGGAAACTAGGTGAGTATCCAAAGTGCTGAAAGGGTACAAAGTAAGAAGGATCAGCAATCGATTCAGACAGGAGAGTTGGCCTGCTCGGTTTAAGCCAACATACCTCAGCATACTGTTTTCCTATTCCACAGCCGTGGCAGGCATTACTAATTGATCATGCCACTCCATCCTCTATGCCTCCTTCCTGAAGACAGGCATCTCCAGTTACCCATAAAGTCACAGATAACCATTTTAGCAGCTGACAGTGGCCTTGATGATCTGCAGTGAAGGTCTGAAAGTAAGACAGGCCCTGGAAAGCCAGGAACAGAAAGGGTGAGGAGGAAGTCTGTGACAGACCCAGAAAAGGAGCGAGATTATTTGTCATGAGTGCTGAATGCTTGTGAGTGACAGGAATGTCACAAAAGAACAAGACCAGGGAAGTGGCTTCATAATGTGAACCAAACTGACATGAAGTTCAAGGTCACACAAGGTTCAGAAGACTGGAAACAGTCAACTTCCTCAGACAGAAACAGACTTTTAAAACTGATAGCATTTCAAATCTAATGAGAAATCCGTTTTATAATCTTTACAAATGCCCCAAATATTCCTAACAGACGCATGATCACAAGTGCACAGATAATGCTGAGACATGTCAAGAAAAACACAAAACAATTAATTAGTGTGACAGCTCCCCTGAAGGAAGGAATTCAAACATTGAGTGAAAAACAAAAGTGAAATAAAATGAAATCATGAGGTGCCTACATTACCATAAATTAGCGAGCATGATCAAAGCGAAGCCATGGACTGTCTTCCTGCTCCCAGTGTGTGGGGTACCCACAACCTGTTGGTGCAGCTGGCATTCACGTGTTGAGAAAGTCCAGTTGTTCACTGGAAGAAAGTGGGCAGAGTTCATGGGTTTCTCAAGCTGCCCACATCTCGAGCAAAGCTGCTTTGTGTAAAAGACATTGGCTCTAGCAGAGGAAAAGAAGCTACAGCCACAGGAGATGTCTGTGACTCTAACAAGGAGCACAGAAAGGAGGAACAAGTGGATGGAGGTTTGGGATCTAGTCCTGGCCTGCATCTCTAGAGCATCAGTGCCCACTCTTGAACGTGACGACTCAGCTCCCACAGCGGCTCCATCACTTTAGACCCTTAAGCTGCTCCTGGATTCTGGATCCTGGATTCTGGGACTGTCCTTTGAGGTGATGGGTGCTGTTTCTCTCCCATTGCCGGTTCAGTTGAAACTATTTGCAACTTTATCCAAGCAACTACATCCACGAGCCTGCTACTACTTCCTCTGTCTCTGGAGATGCACTACTCAGTGACAGCAACATTCCTTCATGCTTGACTTCAGGACTTGAGCAAAATTCCATACAGTGATGGGGCTGAGTTGAGAGTCTGCATATCTGGCTGGAGACCACATGCAGAAAGTCTTCCCAAAGGCCTCGGACTTTTTTCTTGAGGCCTTCATCTGTGTGGGTGGTGCCCATATAGTTTAAGGAGGGTAATCGGTTTTACACAGACCTTAATGTTAACTATATCTCAAAAATGATTTCACAGTAATATCTAAATATTATTTGACCTCATATCTGGGAGCTGTGACTAAAAATAATTATTGGAAAAAAATCAGCCACATACAATCCCCTTTTCTCTTTTTTCAATTCTCCTCCCTTTATTGTTCTCTCTCTTTCTCTCTCTCTCTCTCTCTCTCTCTCTCTCTCTCTCTCTCTCTCTCTCTCTCTCTCTCTCTCTCTCTCTCTCTCTCTGAAGTTTTAGATTTTTGGACAAGGCCCCCCATTGCCCAGACCGGCCTCGAACTCACTATGTAGCTGAGAATGACCTTCAGCTCCTCCTCCTGCTGCCCCTCCCCCCATGGAGTGCTGACATTCTGAAACAGCAGTGCATGAACTGACTGGCCCCAGGTTTTCTCTGGGCTCAGCACAGCCCTGTCTCCTCCCTGTTGTCTGCACTGGCACAACCTTCCCTTTGCCTGACATTCATTTCCAAATTGAAACAACACCTTGCATAAGAAACATATTTTCTCTGAATTCATTTAATAATGAAGCAGAGGGCCTTTCTTCCCACCTCAGGACCCCGGGTAGAATTCTCAAGAGCAAATGGTGGGCAGTGCTGGTACTCAAGGAAGCAATCTGGTTGGCAATGCTAAGGCTGAAAGGACGCTTCGTGAGTTTGCCTCCATTCATCTGTGCAGAGGAGAACACTGTCCCTTCCTTCCAGGTTTGACATAATCACTGAACATTTAGCAGCGTAGTCAGATAGAACATGAGCAGCTTGGGAAAGTGACTTCTACCCCTTCAGCCCCGTGTGTTACCTATAGGGAAAATGTTTTCTAAAATGTGTGTTTTTGTTGTTGTTGCAATAAAAACAGGTTATCACATACATGGCAGGAATGTAAGCGGATGGAACCTTTTGTGGAAGGCAAATCTTAGCAAAACCTATGAAGCCAGATTGACCTAGCTACTACTGCCTCCACAAAAAATTATTCTACAAATATACGGGTACAAATACAGAAAAACAGGAGCATAAGTATATGCAATTTCTCAGGCAGCAGAGAACAAAAATGAATACAAGCCAAATCAGTTAATGCACGTCACTGAGGAACACAGCAAATACATATGTGGAACGCTATGAATCTAGTAAGAATAGTTAGTTCTAACACCCAATATGGAAATATTACATAAATGTGTATGTGTATATTCATGTACACATGTACAGGAATGCACATGTGTGAATGGGTGTGTTTGTGCACGTGTCTGTGCGTGCACAGGTGTGTGTTGTGCATGCCTGAATGCATGTGTGTTAGTGTTTGTGTATGTTAGCCCAGCGGATGAATGGCTGGGATTGAATGGGTTGGATGGGCCAGGCAGGCAGGTATTCATTTTATGAGAGGAACCAATTGCAGAGAATAGAGCCATTTCCTTGATTCCTTACTCATGATTTCTTTCACAAAAGGCTGCTACCTTTGGGGATCTGATATGAAGTTCATGGTTTTAGAATTCTAGGAAAAACATTCTCAATTTCCTTTCAGCTTTAATTACAAAAATAATATAATTTCACAGTAGCCTCTTTCGATACAGGCATGCAGAGAACAATTACAGAACTGTTCCAAAGCAGCACAATCCATACGAAGTACCCACCTAGTTCAAGTCAGCGTGCTCTTTGGAGAATAAAGTTATTTAAAGCAAGAAACATCCCCTACCATTCACCGTTTAACGCCAGGCAACTAATGACATTCGCGAACCTTAGTTGTGCCGTCTTTACAGCAGTTTTGATAATACACACTGCATTACCATGCAATACTGAATTATATCAATGCTGCCCATAATGCCTAATGCTGATGTTTAATTAGCATACACATGTGCCACTTACAACCCCCCCTCACACACACACACAGCAAAGGATTGTGTCAATTTCAGCTTTTCTTTCCCCATTTCCTCACAATTGCTCAATTACAGTCAGCATCTTCTAGATGCCTCGTTAACCCTGAGCAGGGACAACTAAACATGAAGAGCAACTTCTAAAACTCAAAGCCATGCGGAAATGGCAGTGTGTGCCATGATCTCATCCCTGAGCATCCAAACAAATGGCCTCTTGTGAGGTAAGCTTTAGGAATCAGAAGGGTCTGGGGTGTCTCACGATGGGGTTTGTAGTTTAGCTTCCCATCTGTGTCATATGGAATGTCTGTGACATACATTAGCTGTGCCTTGTCTGATCTCTAGACACAGAGGAGCGGTGACTCTTTCCATAGCAACTACACAACAGCTCACCGGCCTCCTCAGAACACCGGGCTTGATCCGTGTGTATACCCAGAGCATCCTTTTCCTATGAAAAAGATGGAGGGCTGTGACTTGTAACTAGATTTGGTTCTTTTTCCTTTCTTTTTCTTTTGTGATAGAGACCCATATAGCCCAGGCTGGTTTTAAATTCAATATGAAGGTGAGGATAACCTTGACCTTCTGATCCTCCTGCCCCTATCTCCGGTGTGTCGTGATTATGGTCAGCACCATGCCGGGTTTTATGTTGTTGCTGATCAAACCGGGGCTTCGTTCATGCTGAGCAGATGCTCTACCAACTGAGCTACACCTCCAGCCTAACCTATTTCTTAATCTCATAAGAGTTGACACATAATTGTGTTCAGGGAATGCCTTTTGGATGTTGAAATAAAACATCTAAAAGCAAAAATAATCTTGAGTGTTTTTCCACCAACAAAAATGTCTGCATAAATTCTAGTTCATTAAGTCTCCTGGCAGAATATTTACACAACTCTGCTGTTTAAATATTAATAATAAAAGCAATAACAATGATGGCAATGACGGACCAATTGAAAGGTGAACCCACGGAGATGTCAAGATAATGCTTCTGCCTCTTTATTTCCATTCTGCCTATTTGAGAAGGGACGCTGTTGTTGGCGTTAGAGCCTAACTGGAGTCATTTACATCTGTCTCTTTCAGTCCTGAATTGAGAGCCACGGTGTCTGATGAGTGTCTGTTTTGATTCATATTCCTTGTACTTTTCCAACTACAGTGACTTTTACAAAAGGCACAGCAATAAAATCCACACTCCTTCCATCCACTAAATGCCCTTCCTCATGACCACCAGCTTTTCCTGGAAGGTGGCGCAGAGAGGAAAATGAGAATAAAAAGGTTACACTCATACTCTGGCTGTCGAGACTAAATCAGATCATGTTTATTGATTTATTTCAATCAATAGACATGGGAAAGTTCAGGAGAATTGACCCGTGCCTCCAGGTATGCATTTGATGGAGGTTTTTACTTTTGTTTTCTTACCCAAAGTTGAGTTACTGGAAAAAAGAAAACTGTTGTGACACAGATAGAATATAGTGAATATGGGGAAAGGAGAAAATTCTATCTATCTATCTATCTATCTATCTATCTATCTATCTATCTATCTATCTATAATCTGTCTGTCTGTCTGTCTGTCTGTCCGTCCATCCATCTATCTATCTATCTATCTATCTATCTATCTATCTATCTATCTATCTATCATCTATCTATCTATCATCTGTCTGTCTGTCCGTCCATCCATCTATCTATCTATCTATCTATCTATCTATCTACCTATCTTTCATTCTTCCTATTTTACTTTGTGCACTTTAAGCAGAGTAGTATGACTTTAAATAAAAAGTTTTGACAAAGTATTCAGTAGTCTACACATTGACAGGCGAACACATTTTAGAAGCATAAGCCCACACCAGTAGCCCCTAGGATGCGTGAATTATTATGCTTCTGAAAAGCCTGCCCAAGCATTCTGGCTCCACAGCTTGAACCCTAAAGTGAAGTGCAATGTCATGATGATACAAGCACGACATGGAAGAGGCTGTGCTCCATGAACGCCAGTGATGAGGAAAGAAAAACCCGGCACAAAAGATACTCTCCAAGAACACATTCCCAGTGACTCACATCTCCCACCTCCCAAAAGCCTGTCACTGATGTCATCACTGGGGTAGCAATCAATCCTCCCTTCCCTTTTTTGCCTGCATGAATTAGGTCACTGAAACCATTTCCACAGAGGCATTGTGTCAGCTAGAGTCTTCTGGGGGACTATAGTCTTCTCTGTGACCCTCGATTTTTGTTGGCTTTTCTTGAAAAATAAAAAAAAAAATGTTAGCACATTTGGACACAATATGTCATCCCTTGACTTTGGAAGAAATTCACCTAACCTATTTTCTGTAGGAGCTGAGGCAACAATTTTCTGTGCTAAATTCCTTCTCACTAATGTGTGAAGTCACAAGACTCTGTCTTTCTAATACCATTGTCACGAAAGAGGGGCCACTGGCAATGATGCAAATGGGATCCAATGAACTGTGTTAGATGCCATTCCTAAGACTACATATCCAGCTACAACACCAACACTTATGGGCACCACTCTTTTCTAATGTTAGGATTTGAGCAGAAAACAAATCTCTAAAGGGTGTTGCCCTACGAGGGTCATGAAAAGTTGGTGGCTACTGCTTTTTTTTTTTTCCTTTTTGCCATCAAGGAGACTAAGAGTGGAATAAGTTAAGGGACATGGTGTGGCAGGCAATTCACATTTTCTTTCTTGTCATCGTCTTTTTTTGTCTTTTGATAGCAATGCTTCTCTCCGCATTGACATTATGCTTTCCCTCCAGTGGGGATGTCACGCTCTGCTGACTCGAGAACTGTACATGCTAGAACCTTGCCCAGCTCTGCATTAGAATCTCCTCTGCTTCCAGCTCCAAGCATCCCTTCAGGACTGCGAGTTTCCACTTCATACACTCTCTTCTTTATTTAATTTGTAAAGATTTATTTTATTTTAAATTGTGTGTGTATGTGTGCGTGTGTGTGTGTGTGTGTGTGTGTGTGTGTGTGTGAGAGAGAGAGAGAGAGAGAGAGAGAGAGAGAGATCTCCGGGGAGGGGGGGATCAGATTCTCGAGAACTGATCTTGGGTCCTCAGCAAGAACAGTACTTATTCGGATATTCGGAACTACTGAGCCTTATCTCCAGCCTTCTTATCAGTCCAATATATTTTCACATCAACTAATTTAATTGTGATTTATCCTTATACACACGTGTGTAAGCATGTTTTGTGGGGGAAGGAGGCTGCTAGTACATGGATTTCCGAGAGCAGCTTGCAGGAGTCTCACCTTCCACAATGTGGGTTATGAGAACTGAACCGAGGTAGCCGGGCTTGGTGACAAGTGTTTTACATACTGTGCCACCTCACTGACTGAAACCCATGAGAGCTTTCTAAGAGACTGTGTTGTCGTGTGATACATGAGCTATTGAGAGCATGGCCTGGAGCCTACGACTGATCACATATTAAGAATCTCCTAACGAATAGAGCTAGAACTGAGAATAGGTTGTAATGGTTTGAACTGTAATGTAATGAGTCCCTCGAAGGCTCATGTGTGGAATGCCTGGCCCTGAGCTGCACTGCTGTTGAGAGGAGAAGCATCGTGAAGGCATCTTCCTCATCAATGGATTAATCCTAAAGGGCTGCAAGGAAGTGGGGCCTAGTGGGGACAATGGGTTACAGGAGAAGCCTTTAAGGCAACCTCCCAGCCCTCAGGGACCTTCCTCACTGTGTGTTTTTTTTCCCTAGTTGCCATGGGTGAGTGGCCTCTTACACCATATGCCCTTGCCACCAACATAGTCTGTTGTACCTGAGGCTCACAGTAATGAGGCTAGTCTCCGTTGACAGAACCCTGTGAAAGAAGAGCCAAAAATAAATTTTTTCTCTGTTTAAGAAATGATTTTTCTCAAGCACAAGTGACAACCAAAAGCTGAACAACACAGGGACTCAAAGGATGGAGAATGACATAAGACATTGGCCACCCTGCTTGGGTTAGCTCTAGAGGAACACGAACTCTTTCAAAGATATCACCATACACTGGCACCGGGTTTCTGTTACTGGAGATGAAAATATTTCAAGTAAGGAAAACGGAGAGAAACATGATCTAGCTCAAATTCCACAGACAATGCCACCAAATTCACCTTCTGGGATGACAAGATGCCTCAGAGGGTAAACGTGCTTGACACCAAGCCTGGTGACCTGAGTTTGGCTTCCAGGAACCATGAGTTGGGAACAAAGAGCTAGTTCCAGCAATTTGTCTGTCTATTGACTCCATGTGTTTACGCGCGTGTGCACACGCACACACACGCATACCCACAAGCACGCACGCACACAAAGAAAACAAACCCCATGGTTTTTAAAATTTGCTTTCCCAAATAGATCTGATTTGAACCAATATAGTATCCATATCAGCAAAAATCTGCTTTTTCTTTGCACAGCTTCCCAGATGACATGGTCACCCAGGGCGTAACAAGAGGGTTCCTGAAATTGAAATAGGCTTTATAGTCTCTGTCATTTGAGAAAGGACACTTCTGTGCTAGCATAAAAATAATTCTGGAAGGAAGTGTATCCACTCTGTGAGAGTGTCTGCCAAGATTTGGCCTGATGTGATTTGAAGCGGCTAAGACAATCAGCTTGAAAATTGAGGTTTCTAATGGGAACACCTACTCATCCCTAATAATAGGGGAACTACCATCATAATTACAATGTGGTGCAGGCAGGTACATCATTAACTAACTTTTCCCAGCTCCTGCAATTAGTGAGCATCAATAGATCGAGTAAATTATGAATAACCCACACATGCTTCAATGCACACTGCTGGGTCTGTTTGCTTCTTTTCATGTAAGGAGCAGAAAGTTCACAGCTGATACCCAAACAATCTCTGATTGATTTCTGCCACAACACCACCTGGACTTTAAAATGCTACTTTTTGGGTGCAACAATAGTCATTAAGAGGGAAGGAGTGGAAAGAGGAGGAACTACCCTGGAAGCGAGAGTGTAATCCGCTAAAGCGACCTTTTAAGAGTTGGTCAACAACTGCTTTTCCCTACTTCCTTTCTGGTGCAATCTCTTATGGGATTGTTGCCAACACTGTGTGATGATCACAGTGGGAGGTGATGTGGCTGTCACTTACACAGCATGATGAGAATTGATAGTTCTTCAACAGAGCCCAGAGACCCATAAGGTCTATGGGAGTCATAATAGTCTCGTCAAGTCAGAGGACATTAATACAATGAGAACCATCCCATAGGTATTACACATGATCAAGAAGAGAAAGGGAATGGAAAGGAGGAAGGGACAGGATAGGAGGGGAGAGATGGGAGTAGATAAAAGAGAAGAGAAACATAAGGGAAGGAGGAGAAGAGGGAATGGAGGGGAGGGGAGAGAAAGAAACGGAATGAAAAGAAAAGGGAGAAAACCTGTTCACACAAAACATTAGGGGACAAGTCAGTAAAGTGTCTTCTGTCTTTTGCTCTTAAACTGCTGGAAAACAGGAGGTAAAGAAATGCATTTCTTGTTATTAGGGATGTATCATAGAAGTTGTTGATGTGAACTGTGACCAGCCATGAGAGTCCGGTGTTAGGGGAGACATAGTAGAAAGAGGAGTTGGGCCAAGCAATTGAGCCCAGGGATGGAGGTCCCTAGACAGGTTCCCTCAAGAATTATACTGTCTGCTGGAGTTTCTAAGTGTCACAAGTAGGCTGTGGGGAAGATGAGGTAGAACAGGGGTAAGAGAATCTCCATGTACAGAACACTTTCTATGAGAAAACCATGGACACCTCCGGAATGACTACTATCCTATCATTGGCAGCCCAGATACGGTGAGAAGGAGCTGGCTAGGGGTCACATGGTCCCTGCCAGAGGTGAAGGTGAAGCACACCAGACTTCACCTGAGAAGTAGGTCAGCATGGCTGTGCATGCACAATGGAATGGAGAGACACACAGGAGAGAAGGAATTATGGGAGTGTGTCCAGATCCATTCAAAGATGAGGTGCTCCTCACCCAGGACTCTGACATGGAAACAGGACAGTGAATCAATAGACACATTTGTGGGGTCACTGGAAATAAAACCCGAAGCACCATGCCTTGTACTACATCTGGAGGGGTGTGATTCTATTGTTGACTCCTTAGCAGGTAGATAGATAATCACAATAGCTACTCGGTGGGGCGACATGTACCAGGAAAGCCAAAAAGCTATGGTCTGTGTAAAACACAGGAAGCTATCACTGGGCATGTTAATACAAGTCTAATTCTAAAACTTGGGAAGCTGAGGCAGAAGGATTGCTGGGCTCCTTTGTTGGATCCAACCTTAAACAAAACAAAAATAAATATAAAATAAAACTGGATATTTGCGGGTCCAGTATGAGAGTGAAATTGAAGCACAACTGAGCTTGAAGGGCTTGGAGAGAGTTTCCCGAGTAAAGCACTTGCTTTGCAAGCCTGAAGACCTGAGTTCAGATCAGAATAATCCACGTAATATTGGGTACATTCGTGCATGCACATGTAATACCACTGAAAGCCAGAGAAAGGCAGATCCTTGGAAGTGTGCAGGTCATCTAGTCTGCCATATTCAGCAAAAGACCCTTACACAAACAAGCCACAGGGTAAGGACCAAAAGCTGACACCTGCAGGTGAGCTGTTTGCTACATTACAAGTGCATGTCTGCAATCAGAAACGCGTGTGTGCACATGCGTGCACATGCGCGCGCGCACACACACACACACACACAGAGAGAGAGAGAGAGAGAGAGAGAGAGAGAGAGAGAGAGAAGAATGCCTGTATTTTCAAATACTGTCTCCATTGTAAGGAAAGCATTCTTTCAGAGGAAAAGGGAAAATGTATGGCTGGACCAGAAGTGACTTTCTCTGAAAACAATCCATGAACCAAGAAAAGTAGCACGCAATATGGCTCCAGGTCTGCCTATGTTCCTTCCTCCTTCAAAGGAACCCAGCCGGTTGAACTCATTTCAAGCACATGCGGAGTTGCCGACTGTCTACCTGTGAGCAGAAGGAGGAATGGAATAGGAGACCCTGGGTCACTCGGCTACAGCTCTCTCAGAGCCTGTCTGCGGCAAGAGCCCGAGGCTGCTGAATTCAGGATCAGTCTCAGGCAAGCTCTGCCTCCCAGGCCTCTCCGGGTTTCTGCTCAAACGATTGCCTCATTTTGAGATCATTCAAGCATGTTAAAACTGTAGACAGCAGAACTGCACATCTATTCAATGACCACTTAAACTATACAACTGGAATTTATCACAAGTACAAGGGAAAGGGTGAGTCGTTAGGAAATCAAACTTGGAAAATCGCGTCTCCATCCAGCCAGCATGCTTTGTGCTCAGGGACCTGGGCACTGCAGCCTTTAGACATTTAATATGTGCAGTTTTCTCTCTGGGTCGAAGAGAAATCTGAGGTAGAAATGTGCACAGAAAAGGAAGAGCCCAAGATAAGGAAATCAAAAGCATAGGATTATACAAAAATTAGCTCTCTGACAGCCTGGGTATTGCCAACATGTGGCTTCGAGGAGTACTTGTACTAGCTGTTAAAAGGAAAACACCAGGGTGGGGAGCTCTTGGTTGGTAAAGTACTTGCCATGCAGACACAAGAACATGAGTTTGAATGCCCCAGAACCCACATAAATAGCTGGCATGGTGGTGCCAGCACTTTCTCTAGGGCTGTGGCAGCAGAGACAGTCTCCCTGGGGCTCACTGGCTGGCAATTATAGCCTAATTGTCAAATGCACGCCCATGAGAGACCCTGATTCTGAAAACAAGGTAGAAGGATCTAGAGGAAGGCTGACCTCTGGCCTCTACACACATGTGCACACACATGAACACACACACACACACACAGAACGTCTATAGACAATAGGTACAGTCCCTTTCAATGGCACCCATCTATTTAAGGTTCTGTTTTCATAGCTGTTCCCCTCACAGACACTTAGTTCTTTTAGGGTCTGGATTTTGGGAGCTAAAGATGAAAGATAGCATGTTTGTTGTTTAGGGTTTTTGTTTGTTTGGCTATTTTGTTTTTCTCTAAGCTGCTTGTGCTTGTTTCTTAAGAAATGGCTGTGGTTACTTCCTCTGGCTATCAAACAGAATCCTTTGTTTTAATCTCTGATTTCATGGAGGCAAGTTCCTCCCCTCGTCTGCCTCCCAAACTACTGCACAGTATTCATCTGGAAATGGTTTCCTGGAAAGCTTTTACCCACGGCCAAGCCTTCACCCTTGCCTTATCCCAATAACCACTCCCGTGGAGCACCGGTGCCATGCCACCCTTGCTTTGTTTCAACGCGGAACTTAAAAAGACCCCCAAAGAAATAGCGAAAGCTAACTCCATGGCCTATGCAGCACCCCTTTCCCTAGCGCCAGGAAGGACTCTGTATGCAAGATCGCTAGCCAGCTTGCTCTGCTGGCGGTGAAAGAACCGATGGGCTGACAGGGGCTAAGGGCTTTACCTCTGCCTTGGCCCAGGGACTGCCTTCTCTGCAAGCACATTGCAAAGGTGAGACGCTACAGTCCCCAGTCGCTATCCCTTTCTGTGCTAGAGAAACAGTTGCAGTCCGTGACATTGGCAATTCCTACACAAGAACTCAGGCTCAGTCTCAATGTCCAGGCAAATGGAGATGCAGTTTGAACTAGGACAGGCCCTCATCTTCTAAGGTGCATTCTACTCTGCACCCCTGCTCGTGAGCTGCAAGGCCGAGACAGGTAGAGCTCCTTTTAAAAGCCATCTCCTGTCCTTCGGAACTGTTTAGACACTAGTGGAGCCAGGACTTTTAATCACGGAGCTCTTAGGCCTGTCAGGTGTGCGCAGATGACAGGGTAGATGGCGGAAGAGGAAGAGAGAAAAAAGAAACTGCCAAGTAGCTGCAGAGATGAATCCCTGGCCACTGTTGTTACACGGCGAGTCGGCCATGGACTTCAGAGATGGAGCTTTGGAAGATCAGTGTGTCTATGAGAGGGTCACAGGCAGGAGCCATGGAGCAGAGTGAGGAGGGGAGGGAGAGAAAGGGGGCCACGGAGATGGAAGGGAGGGAGTGAGGGTCAAGGCAGAGCAATTGGGGAAAGAGCAGGAAGGGAAAGAGGGAGAGAGAAGGAGAAAGAAAAGAGGGAGAAGTGGGGTACGAAAGGAGAGTGCGAAGACCAGAGCTGTTGAGGACTGATTTAAACATGGCCCTGATGCAATCTTGCCAGGACTTATTTCACTGAAATGTCAAGCTTAAACTTCCATTTATTTTTAAATTTCAAGATCCTCCTGCGTGGGCATGGCTCATCGTACAGTTGGTAGAGCGTTTGCCTTACATGCAGGAAATCCTGGGTTCGATTCACAATACACATAAGCCGGGCACAATGGTGTACACATCCATAGTCCCAACACTTCAGAGGTGGAGTCAGTAAGACCAGAAATTTAAGGTCCTCTTTGGTAACACAGTGAGTTCAAGATGAACCTGTCATAAATGAGCAAACAAACAAACAAACAAACAAACAAACAAAAAAACCTTCATTACCACCTAAGAGGCAAACAAGAGCCTCTAAGAAGAGTGAAGATCCTGATTATTCTCAACATCATAATCCACAGAGCATAGCGCTCCATATAGGTCTTGATTTGAATTCCTCTTACAGTCATATAAATATGCATGGGGATGAGGAACCTGGAGGGGACCTCTGGTTAAAACCACCGGGTGTATAGGCACAGACATTGGACTGGGGAGGGCTGTCTGTAAAGTTACAGCTGCTAGTCTCAGGATTTACCAGAAGGCACAAGTTAAAAGAAAAGATGCTGGCAGACCCATTGCAGAATTTGTATCTTTTGCCCTTGGTGGGATAAGTTGGAAGGGGATGACTTTCATGCAGGCAAAGGCAGAGAGACATTGCACTATGGGGCCCCCAGGGAGACACAAGCCTAACGCTGCTTAAAGGCAACCTTCAGCAATCACCTTCCTGGGCCATAAAGACGCCTTTATTCCAAGACTTGAATTGCTATTGATTTAAGGCTGTTTTCATAGCAATGCAGGAAAACCTGTTATGCTCTCAGAGGTAAGTGGGAGGAGTCTAAACAGACAGTGGAGGGAGCTCCACGTCTAGTGACGCTATCATTGATAGAAGGCTCCAAGGACAGGACAGGCTCTCCCGTGTCCAGTCACTAGGTCTATTATGCTGGGAGCGTTCCATGTGGCGGCAGCATTGGGCATGCATAAGGACAAGAGTGTCAACTTTGTAAGGACAAGAGTGTCAACTTTGTAAACGGTTCTACAAGGGCTAAAGCTGTTTCTATTTCTCCTTTAGTGGAGGGTCTCTGCCTTCCTTAAGTGTTCAAAGGCTTTTGAGATGTTTTCCCTCCCCAGTATGGAAACCTTCAAAACGAGAAAAGGACTCCACCTCTGTTTTTTCTAAAACGATCATCTTCCCAAAGGCGAGAGATCCATGGATTATCATTGGGACAGGAAAAATCTGCCAAGACTGTCTTCCCCCAGGGGAGAAAACTCAAGATCTCAATCTAAGCTCTGCCCTTATAGCCACTGAATGGTGCTCAGGCCTCTGAAGGCAGTGTGGCGCTTTAGAAAAAGTAGGGATTTGCCTTCAGGAAAACCTTCCCCAAAATCTTTCTAATTTGCATAAATATATATTATTCTGTGAAATCCCAGAGTGTGAGTATGGTGTATCAGATGTTGCATATGTGTCTATGTAAGTGTGTGTAAGGGTATTTGTGTATATGCGTGTTTCTGTATATGCATGTGTGGGTGCGTGTATAGAATGTGTATCTAGGTGTGTTTGAGTATCTATAGCAGCCCTCCCAGATTTATGAAGTGCTGATCCACAGTATTGCTCTGTAAGCAATGGTAAATAATGAAAATAAACAAATAATCCCATGAAGGAGCACCCCATGCAGGAAAGGTCTTCTGAGAAGTTGTTCTGTGTGTGCAGAGGAATGAACCCCAGTCTCTAGATGCTTGCTCCCCTCCAAGGACAAAGAAAAGATTAAAAGGCTGGGTGAAGAGCAGCTCTAGAGAGAAGCGACCCCATAAATACAAGGTGTTGTTATTTTTATTTTTATTGGCACTTCTGCTGCCTTCAGGGGAGGGGATAGGATATGGGAATATGGCTAATTTTCTGCTTGACTCCAGACACATTCTAAATTACTCAGCCACATTTTATTTTAAATTGACTAATAAAGAAACCCTGCGCCCCACACCACCTCATATTTCCTTGGGTCATTTAATGTTCCCACCTTTTCTAGTAACTTAGTTCTGACAGTGAGGTTGGGGGTGTGTGTACACCTAGGAAAACTGCTTGGTTCATCATCCTTCATCATGTCTGTCTGTCTGTCTATCTATCTATCTATCTATCTATCTATCTATCTATCTATCTATCATCTATCTATCATCTATCTATCTTAAACCTATCATCTATTTATCATTTGTCTATGTCTATCATCTATCTATAGTCTACCTGTCTATCTATCTATCTATCATCTATTTTTTATCTGTACTTCTCACACAGTCTCCTCACCTTATACTTCTTTATTTGTCTTTCCTATCATCTCTCCTTTTTTGTGCATACATTTTTCTGTATGTGTGCATATGGATGCTCATGTATGAACATGCATGTGAAAAACTGAAGCTGATTAGTTGATGTCAGTATCTTCCTTTTATATTGTTTTTGCATTTGTAGTTGTATGGGGTTTCATTTGTATGTGTGTTTAGGTGCATGGGGTACATTTGCTGGCATATGTGCACATGTGCACCTCTGCACATGTATGTGTATAGGTGGATGTTGGGTGTCTTCTTCAGTTGTTCTTTATTTGATTTATTGAAGCAAGGTTTCTTAATGAACCTGAAACTTGCCAATTTCAGCCAGTCCAGTTAACCTACTTGCTCCAAGGATTTCTTATCTTTACCCCATGTAAGCTGAGAGACCAGGGAGTGGCCTTACCTGTCCAGGTATTGTATGAGTTTTGGGGAGCCAAACTCTTGTTCTCATACTTGAATAACAGGTGTTTTATCCTTTGAACCATCTCTGCAGTTGCCTTCATTTTGTGTGTTGAGACAGTTTCTCACTGACTCTAGAGTTCATTGGTGGAGCACCAGGGATCCACTCTCCTCTGCCTCGCCATAGCTAGGGTTACAGTTATTCACTGCTGTACCTGGAATTTCAGGGGGCTTTGGAAGCCTGAACTTAGATCCTCAGCCTGGCACAGCAAGGACTTGACTGACGGGGAGTCTCCCCAACCTTCCAGTTATCTCTCACTGCACCCATTTCTCTCGCCCTCTTTTGCTCTCCGTTTGTCCAATTGTGAACGCAAAGCCAACAACCAGAGTCATTCTGAATCACACTCTTTGCCTTTATGCTTTCTTAAGTGTGTATGGGGGAGGTAAAAATAGAAAAAAAAAGTGTGTGGCTTTTCCTTTTCCCTACATAAAAATAAATGGAAAACATTTTGCAAATGTCAAATGCCATATAAAAGGGAAAAATATGAAGGACATTGGGCACATAAACAATGATACTAACGACAAATTTTACCTCTCTGAAACTACTTGCAACCACCCAGTTCCAATTTGGAAGTTTTATCTCAAGGGTCAGTAAGCAACTCTATCACAGAAAGAGTATATTCTCAAAGAAAAATGTATTTCTCAGATGTGTCCAAAGAAGAGGTTGAGAAAAGCAGAAGAAAAATACAGAAAAAGAGCATGCGGCTTGGGCATTTACTTTTAATGGCTCATTCACCCAACAGTATTTGAAGCAAGCCTGTAGATTCCTGATGCCGTAAGACATCATGCGCACCATGCACAGAACAATGGAGGTGGCCCTGCCTGAATGCAGCAGGCTTCGGAAAGGAGGCAGATAATTGAGGAATGTTTATGCAAACAAGATAATGGTTCATTATGGCATATTCAAACAGAGCGCTTTGATGGGCTGTCCAGAAGGTATGAAGATAAGGGGCAGTCCCCTTGGAAAATAATACTGTAGAGATCAGATGCAAAAGGAGGCCAGGCACATAGAGAACAGCATTAGCAAGTGTGACTACTCAGACACACAACACATTTTTGGAATATTCTAAAAACTACCAGGCAGCTAGAGTGGTTTCTATTCAAAGTTGAGAGAAGCACAATACAAAATGAGGCCAATGAGGTGAGGAACCTAAAGTCTGGCTTCTGCCTTGTGGGCCTGCCTGGTTCTTCTGCTTTAATATTTATTTTATTTTTATTATGTGTCCATGTGCGTCTGCGTGAATGGATGTCATATATGTGTGCTTGTGGAGGTCGGATGAGGGTTTTAGATCCTGTGAAACTGAAGTATAGGTGGTAGTGACCTGCCCAGCATGGGTTGTAGGGAAAACTGGTAAACGAACCTGCCTCCATCTTTTTTTTTTTGAAAGTCATCTTATAGTAAGGACAAAATAGGTTCATTTCTGTTTATGGTTAAATCTATTTCTCAAGGATTGGGGAATGCCCTACCTTAACTACAAATGTCTCTGTACTGCCTATTCCAGGAAATGGCACCCATATCTTTGGTTCAAAAGTTATTATGGCCACCTTGTTGTTATGACTACCTTGATATGACCACCTTGTAATGACTACCTTGTTATGATTACTCTGCAACCATATGTTTGTTTCAGGAGGTTGTTATGAGCAACTTGTTATGTTTATGTTCTGCTTCTGTAACCCTGCCTGTTTGCTTACCAAATCCCCTACTCCTGAACTATAAAAACCCTTATCTTGCCCAAATTCAATGCTGATTCCTTGAACTCCACTTTTATGGATAGCCACTTCATGTACACGAATAAAAAAAAAGTTTGCCTTAATTAATTTGGCCATGATGATTTGGGTTGGTGGACTTTCCCTTCACATTTGTGGGACTAACAAAAATAGCTTGGGTCTTTTGGCAGAGCAGCAATAGCTTTTAACCCCTGAGCCATCACGACAGGGTCTTTCTATAACACTGGAGCTTCTGATGGCAAAATTGGATGGGGTTGTGGTAGTTTCAGCAGGAGCAGTCTGCCTCTGCTGCCAAGCAGTTATATGTCACCTGTTGTCACATGGTTTTTCAGCCCATTAAACGTGCCTGTCAGGCACAGTGCTCTCACTTGCCTCTTGCTCCTCTCTTACCCCTATTGTTCCTCTCTTACCTCTTGCTCCTCTTATGCCTCTTGTTTCTCTCTTGCCTCTTTTCTTCCTCTTGTCTGTCTGTCTGTCTGTCTGTCTGTCTGTCTGTTTCTCTCAAGTCCCTCCTCAGACATGGCCTTTCACTCTTTCATTCTCACCCTTCCACCAATAAACCCCTTGCATTCATTCTGTTGTGCGTGGAACTACGGCCTGTTTGCTTAGGGGCGTACCTTGACAGAGTCCACCAAAAAGTACCCACTTGCCTTTCTTTTTTATTTATCATTCAGGGTGGCATTATTGCAGCTAGCATCATGGAAGTATATCCAGGTTCTTGTGTGTTGGAGGCTTGGTCTCAGGATGGCAGTGTTGAGGTATATCAACCATCTAGCAGTGAGGCCTTATGGGATGTCTCTGGCTGAGTGGAATCACATACTCAGCAAAGACAGGGAAATTCCTTGTGGGACTCAGGTTAGTTCCTGTGACAGTATTGTTATAAAATCAGGAGCCCAACCTCACCCAAGCTCCTTTACATCCCAGATCAGGACTGGGAGCTTGATGCCTTTCAAAGGTCGCCCTAGCGAATGTGTGAGAAATATGTGTCGAGACATCAATGGATGCTAAGTGTGTAGCCAGGAAGCTAAAAGAGTTATCACATGAAAAATAACAGTGCCTCTGATCAGGTTGGTGATGAGGGAGGGGGTAGCAGGAACAGAGGCAGAGAGACTGAGCAACAGAGAGACAGAGACTGCCTGGGCTAACTCATGGATTAGATTACAAAGTGGAAGAAAGCAGGATCCAGAGACAATAGAAGTTCAGAAGCACACTTGTGTATCTTATCCTTGTAAAGACCAATCACATAGGAAAGCCAAGGTCAGATTATTTTGCCTCATTCTATGGAAAAATGATATTGACCTGTCTATCACTATTCCTTTACCAGGTCTGAACTGTTACAAATCTCCCATCCTCCCAGAAGATAAAAAAGAGTGATGTTTGACCCTGGTCCTAAACAGGACATTAATCACCTCCTCTAAGGTCCAGAAAACTTCATGGAAGAGGGGCCAGAAACAATGTATGAGCTGGGAAGTGTGGCGGCATGCCACCAAATGACATCTGGACATAAACTGGCTGTTGTCACTGTAAAATCAGTGCCCCTGAGGTTGCCATACATGACCAGAACCAGCAGGAGCCATCAACACTGTATCACAAATGGGGAGTGCATGGGCTCTATCCTTCCCTGACATACTGACTCTTGGCACTTAGTCAGGGCTGGGGGGGGATGCAGTATAGGACCTCCTACCCATAAGAATGCAGGAGAGCCTAACTAAACCCAGAAGAAAGGAAGGACATGGAAGTCGGAGAGGACTCCTTGGACAGAGAGAAGGCATTGGCAGATGTGGGAAAATATGAAAGAGGGTAATGGGCTGAGAGCAATCGGAACTCCTCACCTGTGGACAAGAAACTGTCAAGGCAAAACTAAAGAAGCAAGAAGCTCCCTCTAACAAAGCCCAAGTCCTGAGCCTTATGGTTCCACAAATGCTTGCACGTGCACCTTAATAACATCTCCCACCATTTTCATTAAATTATTGTGTGACAAGGTATATTCCCTCTCCCAAGCAACATTCTGTGGTTCATCAGAGAAGAGCCCAAGTCAATCTTTGTCATCTCTGTATTCACAGAACCAGACTCTGTGTCTGGCATCTTGTGGGCTCCATGAAACCAATAAACATCAGAGCAGATGACCTGAATTAACTCCCTGTGTCTCCCAGATATGAAGGACAGGAAGTAATCTGAGCCCAGCACCAACACCCACCCATCATTTCCTGGTCTTCTCTCAGGATCCTCCTACTCCCTCCCCAGCAGACTGTAAGTCTAGACACACCATTCAGAGACATCCGCAGCCTCCTTGAGTGAGATGACTCATAGCTGGCTCACAAAGCACCCGGAGTTCCCGGGGTCTGCTGGGGGTGGCTTCCTGGCAAAGCTCTGGAGGGAGGAGGCTCCAGCCTGACTCCAGCTGAGCTCCATCCTGATGCCCTCCTTTACTCTCCGACTCCTACCTTGGGCTCTGAGTCTTGGAAGCCATGCATGAAATAGCAATTTCCTATGGAATCATTTCACAAAAGAACTTCACAGGACTCTGTTCATGGAAAATTCATAGTAGATGGGGGTGGGGTGGGCTTGAAGCAAGCCATGAGAATGCAAATAAAATGAAATAAAATAATACATACTAAGCACTGGACAGCATCACGTCGCATTCCCTATAGTAATTTCTGAGTCATCTCCTGACCCTCCCACTCCCAATTCAATAATTGTTGTACAAGTTCTCACTACGAATTTGTGCTTTATACCTTTTTAGATAGGAGACATTGATTCAGACACTGCCAGAAAATTGACATAGGAACGGGAACGAGTTCATTCACTCATTCATGAAAGATTAGCATGGTGCCTTCAAATACGTTCATGTATTCATTCCCAGTTTTTAGCCTCTTTCAACAAAATAATTACTTTACAAAGGAGCAGTGTTCCTTATGACATTTCCACACACGCTGAGTTTTAGTTGACCGACACCTTCCCACTCTTCTCCCTCCATCCTTCCCCAGCATCCCTACCGAAACCCTCCCACCTCTAGTATTTCCCCTTCTACTTTTGTGTCTCAAGTCTTTCATTAACTTCCCTACTGCTCTTTTAAAGTCTCTATCCCAAAACTTCTAGGATCCTTTCTAGTTTCCTACATGTGCTCACTTTCACAGAAGTGTACAAGCAACTTCTAGAACCACCTATTCATGAAGGTAAACAATATAGCAACACACACACACACATGGTTAAAGGACATATAAACACACACACACACACACACACACACACGGTAAAGGACATATAGAAATGAAGATGCCAGTAGTATAGAGTCGTGGTGATGGGAGGTCGCTATGAAAGTGGAAGGGTCAGTAAAAGTGACAAAGAGAAGGTTCATTGAGAAGGAGTGACCTTTAAAACAGGTGGGGCAGTGTGAAGGAATCTATACTCAGAGAATTAGAGGAAAGGAGTGAAGGAGAGAAGGGAGGAAAGAAAAAAAGTGGAAACAGAGGGCAGGAATGGAGAAAGAAGAAAGAAAGAGAGAAGAAAGAGATCATGTTTCCTTAGACTACACAAGAGAGTCCATTTAATACTAAGAGGATCAAAGTTTGAAAATCTAGTCAGCAGCAGAAACCTTGTGGTGGTGTGAGTATAAGGTCCCAGTGACAGCTCAGTGTGGAAGGGGCTGAGATGCACCTCAGTGGGAAATTGCTTGCCGAGCATGCATAAAATGCTGGACGCACCAGCAATGCAAAACAAATAACGAAACTGAACTAAGTATTTGTCTCAGAAAAGTAGCATGCAAAACCTAAGCCCAGTCTCTGGTACTATACACATTCTCCTCCCTTTGTCCCTCAAGAGGTTCCTGACCAGGAAATAGAAGTACCCATAAGCACAACATTCGAATTAAACTTGCTTAGAAATGATATAGAAACTGAGTTTCTGGATTCTTACACTTTTGCCTTTTTAATCCTTAGAAGAGTTTGAGACTGGGCATCCTTGCCTGTGTGTTGCCAATAAGAGAATGTCCCAGAAAATGATGTAACCTGTATACATGACAGAGTGGCAAAGCCAGGCTTTCCACAAGACTAAAAGCCCTGGCCTTGAGCACTGTCTTATTGTCGGAGATTTCTTGGTGCAGCCTTTTATATTTTTTCCCATTTTCTTCCTCTCTCTCAGCCACCCAGTTACTTCTCTTCACTCCAGAGTTTCACCTCTATGCTTGCTTCACCTAATCTGGTCCTCACACCCAAGTTTAACATCCATATTATCGGATTACTCTTCTAGTGCCTGCAGCATTCCCATTTCCTCCACTGCAATGCTTCAGACCTCTGACACGTCCTTCTTTCTAAAAATCTCCTTAAAAAAAATCAAGACCATGATAGACATTCTGTTGTGCAACCCTGGAAAGTGTGATGGTTAGCTTTGTCAACTCAATATGACATAGAATTACCTGTGAAGACAGGCCCAGTGAGAGGCCTCTGGGAATCTCCATGAGGGATTGTCTTTGGTTAATGTGGGAAAAGCCAGCCCATGGGTTGGCTCCCTAGGTGGGGGCTAATTACCTGTGTAATAGTGGAGAAGTTACACTGAACAACATAACAAACACATGAGCAAAAAGTAGATACTCTCTCTTCCTTTTGCTATGTAAAGTGACTAGCAGTTGGACCGTCTTGACTTTCTCAGAATGCTTGACACTAGTCTGGAAGTGTTAGCCAGAATCAACCTATCTTTCTCCTAAGTTGCTTTTAGGCACGGTGCTTTATCATAGCCACACACATAAAATCTGCACATTACTGAACCTCTCTCCTCCTTCCCTTCCTTGTTGCCAACCAGGAAATCAGAAGCTACCTCACTAGGATGTCTTGAGAGAAGCCCTGGGTATTACACATCCATTTAGACCTTGAGCTCTGCCTCAACAGGCAGCGGGTGTTTCACAGACATTAGGTAGAAGATGAACTCAGCAGCCATTGCTGGTTATTTCAGAGGATCCGGTTGAGGTCTTTGCAGTGGATTTTTCTACTCTGCTGTATGCCATGTTCCCAACAGCCTGGGTTACGATGTCAACAGCCTTCTAGACAATCAACTGCCCAATTCTGAGATTCTCTTGTGTTTCTGGTGATGGTGAGAGTGGATTTTTGAAGTCTCTGGTGACTTCTGTACACCAAATAAAGCAACACGGTTGAGTAATGATTGAAGTGGTACAGCTGACTACTTATGTCCCCCCACCTCTCTCCACATCATCCTTTAGCTATTCAATCCTGGGGACAGTCTCAAACCTCTCTAAGGCTGAGCTTCTCATTGGTAGGAAAAAAAACTCCCTTATCTGGTGATGTAAAGAGGATAGTAGTGTTTAACTGGCCCACAGAACACAGAAGTCTTAATTCTTCCAAAGGACTGTAAGTCAGCAGTGACCAGTTCCCACAGACAGAAGAAGGAAAGAGACAGGATCCTACCACAGCCCTCCAGCTACTTCTCCCCCTGCCCTGGCCTACAGAGGACTTTTGGGTGTGCAGTGAATATCTGCTATTGAGCTCATTCCTCGGTCCAGGAGGAGCATTGACTATCAGCATGTAGCGCATCCAGCACTGTCCTCTTGTCTAGCGACACCTAGTGCAGCCTCCTGGTAAGGGAAACTCTATGGGCATCATATTCAATATGGTGGTGATCAGGCACAAGGGACCACACAGCACAGTCATTGCAGCCTGGCTGAAACTATGTGATTAATTTCATTGAAATTAAAACCATTTCCATTTGGGTAGCCACTGTGACTACCAGCAGCCACGTTGACATTACTGAAAGAAGTCAGGTGAGGGTACTTTTGACTGTAATACCAGTACAGGGGGAAAGAGAACAGGGTTTCCTGGACAGAAAGCCCAGTTTAAGGAAAGTTATGAGCTTCGGCTTCAGTAAGAGACCCTGTCTCAGAGTAATCAAGTGAGAGAGATGGAGGAAGACACAGAACATCTGGCTCTGGGGGCTCAGGAGAGGATACAGAAAGTGCGCTCATGTGTAAGCAGCACACACCTGTATAACACCATACATTATCTATAGTGTACGTGTACCACACACATAACATACACCACCACCACTGCTACCTAAACCACACACGCATCACACACACAAAGTTCTTCTGTCTGCCTTTGTCATTGAGCTCTTACCCTGAGGCCCCAGCCAGAGGGCAAATAATCTAAAGAGACACTCCTGCCCTTCCTGCAGCTGATCTTTTTTTCCCTTGCAAAATTAGTGTGTTTAACAGGCAAGCAGGAGCTTGCAGCTTGCAGCTCACATCCGAAGGAAAGACACAAAAGGCTTCCTCGCCATCTGCCACAGTTGAGAAAGAGCTCTGCCAGACCCCAAAGGAAAGAGATCTCACCCCCAAACTCCTGCTTCTTCTTTCTTTAAAAAATGGGGAGACTTAAAGTCCATTATCATGTAGCCAAAAATTAATTTTAAAAAAATGCTGGAAAAGTATCAATCCAAGAAACACAGAGAGAACGAAATCCCTCTGGGTACAGGTTCTTCTTCCTCCCTGAAAAGTACCAGTTAGCTCAGCTCACAGTTCCGCTTTTACATCTCTCTCCAGCGATGACTCACTTAGGATAACAGACAGACATAGCAGGGAGAAGTTAGGCTTCTTTCTTCTGTGTGTCCATTTTGTTCAAAGTATAATGAAACCCATTTTTCTTCTCCAATTTCTGTTTCCTAATGTCTTTGGACTACAGTGAAAGAGACAGGGCAGTGGGATGCTGTGCACGAGTCCAGTACCAGATTAGCCTCAGCATCTCCTGTTGCTGACATCCTCATCAGGAAGGTGTTTTGTGTTTCACAAAGCTCGGCCACATCCTGCTTAGAGAACACTTTTGGGCATCACTGAGCAGTGCCACGCTAATTAGCAAGTTCATCTCATCAAAACCACAACAGCAACAAAAACCTTTGGCTGGAGTAGTAGTGCAGTTGAGAAAGAGCTTGCAGCATAAGATGAGGGCCTGAGTTCAATCCCCGGATGTCAGACGAAAATGCCAAGGCATGGTGGTGCAGGCTTGTAATCACAGCAGTGCACAGGAGGAGAAACGTGGATCCCTGTGGCCTGCTGGACAGCCAACCTAGCCCAGTAGATGAGCTCCGGGACTCAATGAGAGACAGGAAGAAGGTTAGCAGTTAAAGGTACTTGCTGCTGAGCCTGATGTCCTAGCTTAAATCTCCTGAGATCTACCTCATAGGCTTGTGCACACATAAACAAAGGATGGATAGATAGATAAATAAATAAATGCAACCTTAAGTTTTAGGGGAGATGCTCGAAGACTAGGGGAACCTGTCACCAAGTCTGATGACCTGAGACCAAATCCTTGAACTCATGGTAAAGAGAACAGACTCCCTTAGGTTGTCCTCCAATCTCACTCAGCAGCCTAGCATGTGTCCCTTCCACACATACACAAATGCATACAACATAGGTAAATACAGCAGCAGCAGCAACAATAATAAATCACAATGGATGGTACAGGAAGAGGAATAGCACCTGAGAGTGCTCTGGCCTCCACATTCCTTCACACATCTGAGCACTCATACAACATGGACACATGGGGAAGTACATACTCTTTCTTTCTCTTATTTTGGAGAAGGGCATCTCCAGCGGCCTAATGCAGATGAAGCAGTGTGTCTCACACAAGCATAACAAGCAGACTTTCAGAGCCGGGCTTGAATGACTCTGGGTCCACAACCTGAAGAAGAGCTCTGCTCTGTCAACGACCAACAAAAGCAGCATGTGGTCTCATGAACGACTGCACACTGTGAACTGAACGGCGGTAATCATGTCACGTTAGGAGGAAGACAGGGTTAAACTAGGGAAAATTTCAATTCGCTCAGGCCTTATCGCCTGTTGCAACAATCCAGGTGATTAATCCCCAATATTCTTCAGGGATGCAGCGGACAGCAGCAATTAAATTAACAACTACAGAGTTTATGCTCAGAGATTCAAAAATGAAAGCCAGAAACACTTTAATTTTTCACAAGTTGTTACCTTAATTATCTTCTTATTGCTCTGTCTCTTTTCCCTCATTACAAAAACACACCCCTTAGAATTCTCGGGTCCCTTTAATTTGCCAGAGCTCAGAAGCAATGTAAGAAATGTCATCAAAGATACAGACCCATAAATCTTACTTTGTGTGTGCTCCTGGAAAACAAATTGTTCTGCTGTGCCTAGTCTCAGTGCTCACTCTGTAAAGGCAGAAGTTTCCGCTCACTGGCGAGGACAGGACTGCCTCGAAGCCCATGCCCCAGGCAGGGTTACTTTGATTAAAAATTATCCTAATAGTCTCTATCTCTCTCTCTCTCTCTCTCTCTCCCTCCCTCCTTCCCTCTCTCTCTCTCTCTCTCTCTCTCTCTCTCTCTTTGTCTCTCTTTCTCTGTATGTGTGTGTGTATGTGTGCATGTGTGTATGCATATGTGTATGTAGGTACCTGAGGAAGCCAGAGGAGTGTCCTGAATCCCCTGGGTCAGCAGTCACAACTTACAAGACACTCAATGTGGGTGCTGCGAATCAAACCCTCCAGGCTCCTGCTTTATCTTTTTAGCCTAACATGGATGACAATAGAATTCCTTAGGAGAAGTGGTTGGAACCTAATTAATTAGGGTAATGAGGTACAAGGAGGAGAAAGGACAGCACAGTAGTTAGGGAAATAAGAACACAAAAAGAAGTTTGTATTCTACCATGCTAGACATGAACACAGGCTTAGAGAACATCAACGTTATTCAGAACAAAATTTTTCTTTGTGTGTGTGTGTGTGTGTGTGTGTGTGTGTGTGTGTGCGCGCGCGCGGGCACACGCTTGTGTGTGTGCCAGAGATAGAAGTCAGCTATCTGGCCAGCAAGCCCGAGGGAACACAGAACTGGGGTTACACATGTTACAGGTGTTGCCTGCTGGGTTCAGATTTTACAAGGCTTGGGGTGGGCAACATCCAAGTCCTCAAACTGTACAGCACGTACTTTGCTGATTGAGCTGTCTCTTTGGAAAACGCGCACGCATGTGTGTGTGTGTGTGTGTGTGTGTGTGTGTGTGTGTGTGTGTGTGTGTTTGGTATCCTCACAATGATAGCTGCACTGTCAGCAGGCAGCAGGGCAATGTACTCTGTAGAGATCAATCACCTCTCCTAGGATGCAGCTAATCAAAATTGGAAGAAAAAAAAAAAAGCAGAGGAGAGAAACCCAACAGCAACCAGAGCAAAGAAGAGATTGGCGCCTCCTGATGCCTGAGCTGGTCCGTGGCAGCTGCGCATTGGAAGTGTAACCATTAAAGGCTATCTGCATACCGTGTAGGTCCTTAACTCAGGAGCCCTCTGTAAACTCAGCTCAGCATCCTTGCCGATTCCATCAGCAGCGCTCTTAGACCGCACCATGGACCACGCTTGGTGCGGCCGGGATTCTAAGCAGGCTCTGCCCCTGTGAACGACAGTTCGGTGCATTTCTTTCCTTTTCTTTTCAGAAGACCATTTTCTGGCCAAGGAATCGATGATCATTAAGGAAATAGACCAGCGATTTGGACACTGAATGAAATTAAAAACAATGCTACCACCCAAGTCTGGGCTGAAAACAGGCACGGGATCCAAAGACTGCGAATCTGATTCGGAAAGGGCACGAGGAGTACTTAACAGTAATTGAATGAATGGCACCCCCAGCGCCTCAAGAAGCCGTCTCCGCACTGTAAATCCTCTCTCCGAGTGATGTGTCTAGCTGTGACGGCTCCACAGACGAGGGCCGCATCTTTTCCTTCGTCTACTTTCCACATTTCCAAAGTTTCACAGCAAAATGCCATCTCCCCAGAGAGCGTCCTCACAACAAATTATTAGCAGAGTTCTATTGATCATCACCCAAATGGCAAAAAGAAAAAAATCTCAATAAATTTCATCTGGACCTTTACGGAAACCTCAAAAATGCATTACGCCTCTCTCTGCTGACCACCGTTTTTATGATCGCTATTGTATTTGCAGGGCAGTCAATTTTATACAGCATAACAAACTGCCAAGTGCTAACGCGATTCCCTCCATTACTGGGGCCCATGTATTAAATTTAGTGAAGCACAATATCAGACTTCAAATATTGCAAGGCTTGGAATTGAATGCCGCAGAACCTAATGTTATCAACCTGACAGATACACTGACATATTAAGTAGGGGATCATGTATTCATATTTGGAGCCGATGTTATGTTTCTGTTTAGCTGTATATTTTTGGATTAGCCATGATATTTCAAAATGAACACTGTGTTCTCCAGTACAAGGGAACACACCACACACACACACACACACACACACACACACACACACACACACAACCCTTTCTCTGCTCTCCATTCTTTCCTCCACCTCCCCCCTTGGCAGATCAATTAGTAATTTTCTTAATGACATTTTCATACATCTTTGGAAACAGTGAGTGCATCTCAAATAAATGTCACCTTAAAAATAATCTACAGTTTATTGTTTTCTTCTTGCCTTCCACGAGTGTCAATACACTCTAAAATCACGTCTCTGGGAAGAAAAGGGAACCGCTCTCCTCGCGTGGTTCTCCCGTCTTAAGCAGCGCTGTTTGCCTGCTTCCTTTTCTCCTTCCTTGCCATTGATTCTTTGTTTATTACAACAAAAGGTACTAAGATGAGGGAAGGCTCTGGAACATTTTACTTTTATTCCAGTGTCATTCAACCATCTCAGCCACTTCTCTATGGAAAAAAAAATAGGTGCAGAGGCCTGCACCGATCTCAGTTCCTGCATTCATCTCTCACCAGCGGGACTCGCTGACCCACCCACAGAGCACAGCCTAACAGCCAAAGCTTGCCACTATTCCTCTCAAGTCCTTGCATGCAAAGTAATATTTGGCCCCAAAAATAATTTCTCTGACAATGAATATAATTTTAAAAAATTATATGATCGCTCTTCCGGTCTTTTTTTCCCCCTAAAGTCTTGAAAATCTGATACTCACCTCTCTTTCTAGGTCATTAATTCTGATATTAAAAACTGCATTTTGTATGCATATAAATCATGATATCAGAACCTGGTTTTGCAAGAATGAGGTCACTTCTGAGAATCAAAGAAGTAAGAGGGAATGGGACAACTGATGGCTTATTCTCTATTTTTAGTCCACGGACTTATCAGCAATAAGAACTAAAATGCAGTCTGTGTGCAGGGGACAGTCCCTGCAGAGCCAGGACGCAGCTGCAGTCTTGGCGGTTGCTGAGATATGTGTGTACACGTGTCTGTGTATAGGCACGTGTATTTCAATTTTGATGACCTTGCTATTTGTTGTTAAGAGTTAGCCTACTCAGAAAAGCTGGACCAGGGGCGTTCCACATGGGTTTGACGCTCTTAAGGAATATTGTTAAATGCCAGTGTGACTGTGATGTTTGCTTTTGGATCCCAACTTGCCACAGCAGAGAATCACGTGAATGGGGAATGAGCCAGAAAGCCTGATTCTTCCATGGTTTCTGCCTCCAGGGTCCTACCTTGATTTCCTGCCCTGACTTTTTTCAGTGATGGATTTTGGACATGGACGTCTAAGCCAAATAAACCATTTTCTCTCTCCCCTAGCTACTACTGGTCAGAGTGTTTCCCCCAGCAACAGATATGAAGTCAGAATACCCATGTTGTAACTGACAGCAGGATCTCCTTATTCATTATTATACTCTTTGGCATATCTATGTGAACTGTCTATCCATCAGTAGATAGCAATTCACTTCCATCTCTCAGGTTCTAATTCTGCATTAAATACAGATGTGCCAGGTATCTGTATGTGTTGGGTCCCAAGTGATCCTAGCGTGCAGATGTGTTAAACAGCTACCTCCTTGTGTTATTGCTGAGACCTCCTCTTGGAAAGATGGCACAGACATCTCAAAGTTATTCTATTAAATACTTGACTTCATACACCCCAAATATTCTGTGAACGGATCACAACTGAAACCCCATCAGAGAAACTAAGGAGTTCATTTGCATGAAGGTTCCTGGTCAGGTGCACATGGAACCCTTGGTTACTGTCTAACATGAACTGGAGGGTGTACCTGTCTGCCTGCCACCCATCTTCATGCGCTAGCCATGTTCCTCTTATGGCAGTCTGAGCCTTCATCAGAGAAGAACGGTGCACAGAGGTCCTCACACTCAGAGTCAAACTCCAGTCCTAGCCAAAGCTGCAGCACTCCCAGTGCCTGCTTCAGCCTCCACCTGCTATGAAGTGGAGATGCTAAAACCTGTCTTGGTGGAGCAATAGAGACAAAGCGGCAATCTAGGACAGGAGACAGAAGTAGCCACCATCTAAGCTGAAGCTATTATTCTGAGGATAAAAGAGACCATTTGAAGCCATAAAGTTCTTCCTTTTAAAGTACCCATCTGATTAAAACTAAGAGAATCAATCATGTCCCTTTATAGTCTATGTGTCTATTCTATATAGGACTGATCTCCAAATTGAATACAGTAATTTCTGTCCATGGATTCCATGATGACCTCTTTTTGGATGGAATCCTAGAATCAGGTGTGTGTGTGTGAGAGAGAGTGTGTGTGTGTGTGTGCTCACCCAAGCACATGTGGATGAATGTGCTCATGTGTGCTTTCATGCAAAAACCAGAAAACAATTTTGGTTTGCATTCCTCAGTCACTGTCACTGTCCACATTTGGAAAACTTTGATAATGTTTTTAGGTATATTTGTGTTTTGCCTTTATGGATGTGTATATATGACACAGATGTCTGGTGTGCTCAGAAGCCAGAAGCAGATATTATATCCCCTGGCCCTGGAATCACAGATGACTGTAAGCCACATGTGGGTGCTGAGAACCAACTTCAGGTTCTCTACAAGAGCAGTAAGTGTTCCAACTGCTATTCAATTTCTTTATTCCCTGTTTTGAAAAATATTTATTTTATGAGTGATTTACCTGCAAGTATGTATATGCACTACATGTGTGTCTGGAACTTGCAGAATTCAGAAGAGGGTATTAGATGCCCTGGAAATGGAGTTACGAGACAGTTGTGAGCCACCATGTAGGTGCTGGGCTCTGACATCGAGTGTTGTGCAAGAGCAGCAAGTGCTCTTGTCAGCTGAGCCTCCCTGGTTTCCACTTCCATCTCCTTTTGAGACAGGGTCTCTCACTGGCCAGTGAATCACCAAGTAGGCTGGGATTGCTGGCAAGGAAGCCAGAGGGACTCAACTGTCTCCATTCCGTTCCAACAAGATTGCAAACCGATGCCACCATTCGCAGCCATAGGCACTGGAGGGCCCCAGCCCTAGGTGAACTTGTGTCTGCAGCCTGAGAAACAATACAAGATGACTCTTTGAAGCCACTGTGCTTGGAAGGCCATGTTGCTCAGCAATACAGCTAACACATGCAAGACTGTTGTATCTACATATCATATTAAAATGCAGCTGATAGAGTTACTATAGACAGATTTATATTTCAAGCATTTAAATAATCCTGGTTTTTAGGATTATTGGAAGGATTAAAAGAAATAGTGTATGCAAAGGGATTATAACAATTTCTGATACTTAACACGTAATTATTCTTTGAAAGAAATCATTCCAGGTTTTGTTTTCTGGTTAGAATTTTAAGGATGGAGGTGTGTGTGTGTGTGTGTGTGTGTGTGTGTGTGTGTGTGTGTTTGTTTTCAGCTAGGGCTAACCATTTCGATGAAAATAAACCCAGAGCTGCTGCATAGCTCAGATTCTTTCCCCATCCAGGAAAAGCCTGCCAGAGGGGGAAGTCGGCAGTGAAAAGATGAGCCAAGAAAGAGAAAGGAAACATATTTCAGGCAGGCAGAGTGTTTGAGCAGTTGGACCCTCGGTTCAGCAATGCCCCCCTGCAATGAGCCTGAGCCGAGCTCCAGCACAGCCTGCAGCCCACGGTGCACTGCTTCATGCGTTGCTTGATAAAATCCTTGCAATCTTGCAAACTCCCTCTGATGTGAGTCTACCATTGTTAACAAGATCGGCCAGACTACAGCCAGCCTCTAAGGGTACAGAGAAAAATGTAGATGCTCTGCTTACTTTTCTGTGCCTGTGACAAACACCATGATCAAAAGCCACTGATTGGAGGGAAGGGATATTTGAGCTTGCACACCTAGGTCGCAATCCACCAAGGAGGGAAGCCAGACCAGCCACTTCAACAGGAACTTAAGCAGGAACTTAGAGGAACAGTGCTTGCTGACTCAGCAGGTTTATGTTATACCTCGGGGTCCACCTGCCCGTAGAATGGTGTCACCCCCAATGGCATGGTCTCCTGTGACAATTAAAGTCAAGACAATCCCTTACAGATATGCCAGTCTGATCTGAGCTGTGTAATTCTTCTACTGAGACTCTTTGTTAGGTTATTCTAGACTGTATTGAGTTGACAATGAAAGCTAGTGGATGAGCCAGTCTCTGAAAAGTATCAAACTCAAAGTTCACTGAAAAACTCTTGTTTACCTGAGGAGATGACTCAGTGGGTAAAGAAAGCACTTGTTGTGAAAGTTGCAGGACCTGAGTTGGATCCCCAGAACCCACATAAAAGGACAGACACTACAATAATGAGACAGAAGGCAGAAACTACTGGCTCCCTGGAGTTCACTGGCCACCTAGTCAGACCTACCTGGCAACATTCCAGGTCAATGAGAGATACTATGGCAAATAAATCCGTAAGGCACCCAAAGAACAAAGCTCAAGGCTGTCCTCTAACCTCCACAAGCACATATATACACCCCGCACACACAAACAAGCATACACACGAACACACATTTTCCCCTTAGATACGCAACTGTCACTTTATTGTAAATTGTCATTTCATTTATTCCTGAATTGACCCTCAACTTATCCACACCTTGGTACAGAGTCAGTGAATTCAGTAGCAACACACAAACAGACAGACACACAGACATACAGACACACAGACATATACATACAGACACACAGACATACACACACAGACACAAGGACATTACCCACCCCCAAATATCCACAGACACATTGAAAGACAGATGGAAAACACATAGACACAGAGACATAAACATAAACCCACACAGACACACACACACACAGGAATGCACCACATCCACATGACCTCTGAAACCAATAAGAAGGTTAAATCTCTGTCACCAGAATCTATTCTTTTTATTCCTTTAATAAAACAAGATATTTATTTTATCATTTTTTGGAAAGTAGTAGGTATAAGATGGGGTGGCAGCCATGTAGCATGCAATTAGCATCAGATCAGCTACTGGCTATAAATACTTCTGAGCAGTCCTGGTCTAGCAAAAATACCTGATGAACTAGCCACTCTTAATACTATAGCTGCCTTGTGGTTATTTTCAATACTATCTCCTCTTGCCCCCACAGGAATATGGCATGATATGTTCTATGGATAACATGACATATTGCTGACAATACAATGAATGAAGGACAGTACAGAAAAAGCCAAGTCATAATGTTCTGTTTTTAGAAGCCATTGAGATCTCCTTCCTCTAATACTGTAGCTAGAACCAGAGGGGTAGGGAGAAAGACCACAATTTAGTACTATATGAATAACCACCTTGACCAGTGTTGTCTAGATCAAAAGAGGTACAGAAGGGCTTGTCATAGGACTTCTCGCCCAAATAAAAATTAAAAGAAAAGAAAATCTTTCTCCACGACCATTGAAGACTGAGATGGACATACAGGAAGATTCCTGAAAGAGTAACTAGCAAATTCCAGCAGTGACATTCTTCAGTTTCTCCTGTGGAGTTGGAAATCCATCTCATAATTATTTAGGGTGAAGAAGGTTTGAACATAGAGATCTTTAGAACTTTCATGACTGTGGCCCCATAAGATGTGAGGACAAAGCAGAACCGTTCAGCATCCAGTAGGTTGTGAATTTTGAATGGGAAACTAAACACCTAAGCAGGACTCTTGTTCCTGGACCAGTCGATGTTAGACAGAGACTGGTATTTGACATTTGCTGAGCAAGAATTTGCTAGGTAATGGCTTGTAAGCATGACCTCACTTTAAACCCAGGCTCAATGGGGGAAGGAGGCATTTCTAGGACCACTGCATAGAGAATAGCATCAAGGTTTAGACTACATGTGCAACTCACCCAAAGCCCTGCACCTGCCAAGTGATAGAGCTGGGAATTGAGCTCAAGCATATTGGACCCCACTACTCACAATGTACACTTAGAATCACCCTGTAGTAAGATTTTTTTTCTCCCACGAGCAAAAATTTTCTCATATTATCATCTTTTGCTTTCTTTAAGTACCTCATATTCAACAGAGAGCCCCTTTATCCGATGCACAGCTGAACTTGGGGTGAGCTGTTCCCTCCCTTTAGTAGGTAAACATCTACCCCAGAGTCAATGAAGAATAGGGCTTCAAGCTTCCCAGTCCCCCGAATTGAGCTAATGGCACCATTTCTTCATGGGCTTACATTTTAATTAGCTCATAAGTCTGTCCCTGGCTGGTAAAATATTTATTCCTCAGGAACACACTTCAGTAATTTATGAATCAGCACACGGTAAAAATGGGATATGGACTCTTTCTATACTGGCTGCCACTTCTACCTGAAGAGAAGCTGCCACGCTGTCATCTGGGAGCGAACGCCTGATTCCTTTTCTGCATTTGGGGACTAATTTGATTGTTTGTCTGTTTTGAGCAAGGGGATATTTTTATATTAATATTTTGAATTAGATGTGATGACAGTTGGCCATAATAAATAACCTTGTTGGAGATGGCATTAAAATTCTTTTAAAAAATATACAGAGAGGTGGCGGCACAAATGTGGGGGCATGGCTTCAGATCCCTAGTGCCCATCCATTAGATAGACAGAGATGGGGCAATGCTAATCCAGTGCTAGGGGAGTCAAAAGAGACAGACAGATACCTGGAGTGTATTAGCCAATACGCTAGCTGTTCTGTGAACTCCAGCTTCAGTGGGAAACCTGTCTCAAAGAGTAAGATGGGGAGGAGTGAAGGAAGACACCTGGCCTTTCCTGCACTACCACTAGCCTCCCTGACTCATTTGCATATTCACATGTGGGCATTCATGTGAGCACCTGCTTACACCACACACACATACACACAAGTTTCCAGACTACTGTTACAAAGACAGAAAGCAGAGGAGGATGGAGGAACTCAGAGAGGGAGGAAGGGCAGGAAGCATACAATACAATAACTATGGATGAAGTAAGTGTACCATACATATTCCATATGATAGTATTGTAGGACAATAGCTGTATTCAAACATCTGTCTCACCGATGTTTGTATTTGAGTTATATATATTCAAATCATGGATGTGACTAAGATCTATCTGTTTAATTTTTTAAAAATTATGGGCATGGATATATTACCTTCATGTATGTCTGTGTACCATGTGCATGCCTGATGGGACCAAATAAGAATATTAGCCCCTGGAACTAGAATTACAGGCAGTTGTAAGCTGTCATGTAGATGCTGGGATGGAAACTGAACTCAAGTCCTTTGTAAGAGCAACAAGTGCTCTTAAGGTTTGAGTCAACTCCAGCCCAAATATTTGCTTTATTTACAAGCACATTAAAGAGTCTCTTTATGTTTAGTAAAAGTATAAAACATTATAGCCATTTGTAGTCAATGTGATGTCTCAGCAGTTAGAAGTGCTTAGGGTCACAGCCTGATGACCTGAATTTGATCCCCAAACACATACAGTAGAAGGAAAAAAATGGGCTCTTTGAAGATTCCTTTAGTCTACGTATGGACACCATTGTATACCACCTCTTTCCCCGCATATACACATTACACACATACACATGCACACACACACATACACACACACCCCACATTAAATTGTAAACAGAGTAAAAACACACTATCACGCCACATTGGACAGTCATGGGAACGGATGTATAATATTTCTCAAGTGTCCATCCTCTGTTACAATAATTCTTAGAATGAGATAAGTAGAGAAACAGAAAACTTGTGTATAAGGACCTGGATAACACAACTATCTACTGATGGGGCTGTGGCTAAAACTCTTGTCTCTTTCTTATTCCCCTGAAGCTTGTATGTGTGTGTGTGTGTGTGTGTGTGTGTGTGTGTGTGTGTGTGTGTGTGTATGATATTCTTAAGACATAAATTGGTTGTAGTCATCACTTCTCATCCTCCTCATCCCCTGGGAAGGCTTCGGTGACCCTTTATATCACATATTATAAATCTAAAGCAGTATAATTCATAAACTTTTAGTCATCAGTTGCAATGTGTCATTAAATATCAATACAAAATAAACCACTTAAGCCATGTGTTCTCAACTTATTGTTGACCAAGACTATGTCTTTTTAGAAAGTATTTTCTTCCCTCTTGACATGCATTGGTTCCCAAGATAATGCAATGTACTAATAAAATGATGCAAAGTTTCTCTTTCCTTAGGTGTCTTAAGAAGTTTAGACATTTAAGAGTGCAGAGGGATGCATGCATGAGATACAGAAAATGTTGTTCCTTAGATCACTAGTACATTGTCATTAATATTAGTGTATTTCTAAAATATTCTATAAAAAATGTCATGACTGATGTTAATTACAGACAAAACACTATTTATTATATTTTAGCTTGGAATGTGTTAGTGTACCCTGGAAATAAGTTACTATAGCCAGGTCTGGTGACCATACCTTTAACCTCAGCACTGGGCAGGCAGAGACAGGCTGATCTCGGAGTTGAAGGGCAGCCTGTTCTACTGAGTGAGTGTCAAAACAGCCTGGGCTATGGGAAGAAACCCTGTCTTGATAAACAACAACAAAAAGTTATATAAATAAATTGAAATACATTAAAAACAAAATGTGTCAGGATACTTGCTTCAAAATCTAAAATATGAACCTGCCTTGTAAAGCCTGGTACATCCAGTGCTCTCCCTGTTTCCTTTTCAATTGTCTGTCTGCCTCACCTCCCTACTGCCCACTTCAAACTGTCTTTATCAGTGGCACTGGGCTTGCAGAGTCCTATAGACACTTCATGATTTTAGTTGCTTTTTTACTCAGTGTTTGATAAACTGTGCTCTTCTTAACTCACACTGGTCACACTCTTCATCGGCTGATAGCCTCAGGTGAAACAACTCCTCCTCCCAGAAGTCTTCTCTCAGAAACTGCTCTTGGAGAACCTCACGTTTCCTTTGTCTACTACTCGTCATGGATTATCTAAATCCCCATCAGCCATTCCCATTACACCCATGTCTTGAGGTGACGGTCTTTGTCTCGTGGGTGGTGATATGCCTAGTAGCAAGCCTGGCAAGGAGAGGGTTATCAGTGACCATCAGTTGAAGGCAGGGTAGGCATTCCCAGAATCCTTTGTCTTTCTTCACCCTAACAGTGAGTAGAGAGCCGCTTAATGACCCCTCTAATGGAAGCCCTGCTGGATTCCCATCATGTCAACAGGAACTGCATTTTCCAAAGCTGCGGTCCTTGACTGGTGCTAGGGATTTTATTCTTCTTTTCCAAAACATTCAGTTTTAAGCTTTAATAGATTTGTTGAATGGAAATGTACAGTAAGCTGGAGGAGCAACAAGCCCAGAGCTCGACTATTTATGGCTTGTTTATTTGCTTGTGAAGTGAGGATTCAGTCCAATAAATCGGAATAAAGTTTATTCATTGCAATAAATTGGTTTGAGAGGGGAAATTTGGAAGAGGAGAGATGCTGGTGCCTGTGACTGTGAGGCTGCCAACCCCGCTGGGAACCCTGACCGTGAACTATAATACATTTGCCTCAAAAGCACTCTGGAAAACTCTCCAGATTCATGCTCCCTTTGAGAGAACGAGATCTCGCCCTTCCCTGTCAAACATATCTATCAGCAGTGATGGCGAGTGTTGGCCTGTGTGCATAGACGTCCTCTTTGTCTGTATTTGGGAAGGTGGAAAACATGCTCTAAAACACAATGGATATGGCAACAAGAATGGGCCCATAGTACATTACACAGAGAAGAGAATTCCAAACGGTTGTCTCCGCCTCTGTTTCTTTATCCATAAAATAGACATATACTGGTATCCGCTGCTGTGAAACTGAGAAGAGATGTACATTGAATATTTGACTCAGTTCCTGGGCATCAATTCTTGCTCAATGGGGGTGAGATTTATTATTATAACTACACATGGAGCTGCTCCAGCATTTTGTCTTCAATAAACTTCATTCCATTTCTGCTTCTCAATACATCTCTCTCTCTCTCTCTCTCTCTCTCTCTCTCTCTCTCTCTCTCTCGTGTGTGTGTGTGTGTGTGTGTGCACTCACGCGCGTGCATTTGAGTTTCATGTTCTTATATATGTGTATGTATGATCAGATGTGTGAACGGAGGTGCACCATGCGTTCCTGTGGAAGTCCAGCACATCTCTGGGATTTTTGTTGACCACTTGCCACCTGTTCTTTGAGCTAGTCTCTGCATTGAATTTGGAGAATGTCAATATGAGATATGATGAGGGTAGCTAACTTGCTTGCTCTGGGGATCTCTTGCCTCTGCCTTCTGAGAGTTGAAATTATGTGCAGGTTGCCATATTCCCCCTTGAATGTATGTGGGTTCTTAGGGTTCTGAGCTCCAATCTCTGAAACTCCTTATTTTACCCCCCGAATCCTAGCTCATCCCTCAGGATAGGCATTTAAAGAATGTAGTGGGCAGTCTTTATGGCAGTCCTCAGTGACTTCCACCCCGGGTCAGTCCTTCCTCTTAGAAATGAACTAGATTAATTAACTTAATTAATGAACAGAATGAAGCATGAAAGAAGGAATTCCACTGGCAAGATCAGATAATGCAACAATCATGTTTCTTCTTTCATTCTCTCTTGAACCGCTTAGCCTAGGGGAAACCAGGGACCCTGCCTTAAGCAAGCATTCTAGAAAGGCCCATATAAAAAACATGACAGCAGAACTTCTAAGTCATGTAGCAGTCACAAGAGAGCACTTAGAGGTGTCTCTTAGCCTAATTCAGTCTGGAAAACCTGTTAGCCACAGCCACAGCTATCAAAATCACTCAGGAAAGAGGACTCAGATTCTTGTCTCACAGACACGTACCTCAAGCTTGTGATTTGCTTGAGGCCACCTCTCATGTGCTGTGTGTACCACTAGACCCAGCAATAAAATATTAGCTTTTTATTTTTCATAAGAAAATGAACTTCACAAAGGCGGGGCTTTGTGCACTTTTCATGGCTGTGTAGCTAAAGCCCAAAGACGACCCAGGAAATGACACATTCAACATGATGTTTCCGCTACGAACGATCAGAGGTCTCTGTAAAGGTCCGCTGTGGCCAGGATGTCCAGCCCTCACCTAAACCTTTCTCATGAACAATAAAAAGAAAACAGCACAGGGAAGGATGGCATACACACACACACACACACACACATTGTCCTAGCAATGCCAGAGACTGAGACAAGAGGATTGCAAAGTTGAGAGAAGCCTGAACTACACTGCAAGACCTTCTCTCAAAAATAAAACAAAAGAAATAAACATAAATCAACAGGAGAATAGTAAAACAAAACAACTGTAACAACTCCATGAGAAGACAAATCAGCTTTCTGTATTAAAGCCATGGAACTGAACACAGAACAGATCACTGGAGACCACCAGACTCAGAAGGACAGATGTCTCATGCTTCCCCTAGTCTACAGAATCCAGGTTTAAAGGGGGAAAAAACGAGCAGGCAGAAAGGAAGTGCTTAGTGAAGAGGAAGGGGAGCAGAATTAAGGGACAGAAGGATAAGACAGAGTATTAGGGGTGAGTATGATCTGAGTATAAGCTGTGCATGTATGAAAATGTTATTCTGAAACCCATTATTGTGTGTAATGGATATATGCTAATAAAAATTAAAAAATAATACAAACAGTGTATCTTTTCAAATCCCATTGGAGGAACATTAAGTGAGACCATTTTGAAACAACTAGTTCAGGATGCTGGGGCACTGAAGAGAAATTCTTTACAAGCTAATGTGTAAAGTTTTCTCTAGATTGCTTCAAAGTCAATCCATCCTCCCTTACCCAGACAGTTTCCTACACTCAGTTTGCTCCACCTTCAAACTCCAACCAGCTCACAAAATCACTGATCACTTCTGCAAACCCTGACTCTATGAAGGCCACATGGGTGATCACACCTAGGTCTAACAACAGCTGGGAAGGAGCCATGGATGGACATCAGCATCACCCCAGGCCTTCTCCCCCCACCCTGTGTGCACATGTGCATGTACATGTGTGTGTGTGCTTATACATATGTGTATGAAGGCACATATGTATGTTGGTGACATGTGTGGAAGCCAGAAAACCTCAGCTGCTATTCCTCAATTGCCCTCCATCTTGATTTTGGAGACAGAATCTCTCATGGGTCAGTTAGGTTAGGCTAGGCTAGGGAGCTAAAACATCCTCTGTCCCCAGGAACTCAGGGCTGGGATCACACCACCACACCAGGCCTCTCCCAACCTCTGTCTGGATTTTCAGCTTAAATCCAGGTCTTTCTTGCCAACAATGTACTGGCTGAGCCATCTTTCCTGCCCCAGGTCAGTGCATTTTACATTACAAATCTCAAACTCGGCTTGAAGTGTGAAGGGACAAGCTAGGGAGGCTGAGGAAGCTCATACTAGCACAGAAGGGAAGGAGGCAGAGGCTCCTTTCAGCTTTGAAGGGACTGTGCCCGGGAGGGGAAGGTGACAGAGAATGACTGGGCTGCAGGAGATGCATCAGTGGCACTGAGTGCTCAGTAGGCTTGGGGTGTCACTTGCATTTGGAAGCATGCACCAGTGCTGACTTCCACATTGCCAGCGGGCTTCTTCAAATGACTAGCACGCACGCATGCTTCCATGCACACTGCATGGCCCTCTGGGGTACCTTTATTGAAGCACAGAGAAAGACACTACCCTGTCCCAAGGGTAGGAATTTGGGGCATCAGGAGACTTTGGACCCCTCCCCTCATAAAAATGTCATGGTGTGTGTGTGTGTGTGTGTGTGTGTGTGTGTGTGTGTGTGTGTGTGTGTACTCACCCAGGAAAGAGTCTATGGAGTCTGGAGAAGAACACTGGGTCTCTTCTTCTATCATTTTTTTTCATTATTTTTTTTGAGACAGTCTTTCACTCTGTTCGGAGCTCACCATTTTTTTTTTTTTTTGATTAGGTGAGCACCAAAGATCCACCTGTCTCTGTCCTTCTCCCAGCCCTGGAGTCACAGACATAAACAGGTGTACCTGGCATTTATACGGGTGCTGGGGAGCTGGAGTTTTTTCCTTATGCCTATGTAGCATAAATTTTTGCCCACTGAGCTGTCTCTCCAATCCTTAGAAATACTCTTACAAAAATATCCATATACACAGGTATGTATGAGTCGAGTGGGTTGTGAAATATTACAGATAATTGTCAAAACACAATAATGGGAGCTCATAAGGTTTTTTCAATAAGAGAACAAATATGAAAATAAATGATGACTCCATTGAATATATAAAGAGTCTATGAAGGCTTAAAGTGAGCAAATTATGGACTGGAACTTAGTAAGTAAAGCTTTTGCCTTACAAACACAAGGAGCTAACTTAGGTCCCCCAAATTGAAAACGGCACAGTGGTGAGTGTTTGTGATCTCACCTCCAGAGGGGTAGAGATGGGAGAACCCCGTGGGCTCGATGGCCAACCAGTCCAACCTACTTGGTGAGATTTTGACTAATGAGAGAGAACCTGCCTAATAATCCAAGGTGGACAACATCTGAAGAACAACAACTGGGGTTGCCCACTGTCCTTCATATACATAGACACACATACAAAGACACACATACGCAAACACACAAGCAAAGTATCTCTTTCGATATTCGTGTGCAAGTATCTCCAATATGCAGTCACTGGAATTAAGAGAGAAGAAATAGCAGTACAATATTCAGTATTGAAATCATGCACATTCTACATCCTCAACTTGACTTTAACTTGAAGCACAGTAAATTGTTGCTATTCTGGTATCACATGATCAAATGTCAGCAATAAGACAAATTCTCCCCAATATACTACCAGACAGAGAGCTGTTGGATATCACTGTGAACAGGAGAAGGGGGCCCAGCACACAAAGAAATGTAACTCTGGCGCCTCGCTTCATAAGCATCTTCACTGTTGGATACTTCACAGGAGTCCTCCCCCAATGAGCCGTGATACAAAATTAGCACCAGAGTGCAGAAGAAAGCTAAGGATGCAGAGCATCTCTGTGTGGGTCCTGAGGGAAGTTGTCGTTTCCTGTCTCTCTGTAAGTCAGTTCCGGGAATGTCTCTACACAGCTTGGTCCCATCCACAAGAACTTAGGGTTTTTATTTACTCTTTTACATAAACAAGTAAATATTATTTATGTTTATAGGGAGTTATTTTTGAATTGGGGGAGCCAGTGGGTACATTGCAGCATACACCCTGTCCAGCTCTGGATAACACTGCTGTATGGAGTCTGGTGGGTCTAAGTTCCCGTTTATGTGAAGTCAACATCAACAACTTCCAGGCACCATAGGGAAGTGCAACTATCAGCGGAGAGGGCCCTTTGATTCCTTCCAGATAATATCAATTAAATCAACTAAACAGCATAAGCAGCTTCGGGTCACACTCACTATCGGTTCCTCTCACCACAAATCTTCTCAGTACACAAATAATAAAACAGATACCCAGAAAAGGTGAGATGATTTTCCCTTTGTCTCACAACAAACTGATAGCAAATACAGCCCAGAGCTGGTGTTCTCCATCAAGGTATTGAGAACTTAATCCTCTCCCCACCTCTGGGTGTGTGTGTGTGTGTGTGTGTGTGTGTCTTTGTATGTGTGTGCACACATATGTGTATGTGCTCCACCACATGCAAGCACAAGCACACTTGTAGACAGAAAGTAAATTTAAGAGAAGGTTTCTCTGTAGGCAGAGTAGAACTTTTAGGTCCCACACAGGCGTCTGTCAGGCTTTGACTCCATGGTCATCGTGCCTTTGAAGGATCCTTCTGCTATCAGTAAATGACATATACCACATAAAGATGTAGAAAGCTAGGGAGGTTCTGATTTCTTCTCATCAGTGACATTAATAATGAATGACTTGGACTAGTGCATAAGATCATAGAGTACTTTTTGTTTCCATTGAAATGCCTCTCTCCTTTGCTTTTCTCATTTTCTCCTCTCTTCCTCCTCTCTGTCCACCCATACGCATGCCATCTGTCTCTATCTATCTGTCTGTCTGCCTGCCTTTCTGTCTGTCTGTCTCTCCTTTCCTGTATCCTACCTGCCTTCTTTTTATATGTCTTCTCTCCTCTCCTTCATCCCTTACTGTGTCTCACAGATGTTCACTGTGTATATACCAAAACATACCTGCCCTTGCAGGGTTAAACCTGTGAGAATGCAGTGTAAGAATCCACCCTATTAATTGTGAATGAGACCACCTGCCGTAGCTGAGAGTCCACAGTCAGCAGCTTTTCAATTCAGCCGATCAATCTATGTGTGGATGATAGTGCTGAAATTAAAAAGTTTATTTCCCTCCTTTGGGAGAAGAAAAATCAAATAAACTAGCCAACACCTTGAAGATAAAAAGGATTCAAAATAGCAGCCAGAATAGTTTTATAAATAGTTTTATAAAGATCAAGTCCTTTTGGAATAATCTAATCTTCCACAGGAAAAGTTTGATACAAGGCAGGAACGATTTTTACCCCAGCAAAGACTCAGCGATTTGCTGGGAAGACTCCCTGGACACAGGGGCCTTGCTTCATCTGCTTTAACACACAGGGAATGAGCTGATAAACCTGATGTATTCAGAGAGTCTTCTATTTCTCCTTGCCCTTCCCCCAGCAGCACGCATTCCACACTTGCACGCGTTTAAAAATATAATATAATCAAAGGAAGCATTATTCTTACAAAGCCTATTAAAAGAGCCAAGTAAATTCATACAGGACAATAAAGATGATTTATTTACCAGGAGGAAAAATTGGTAGGGGAAATAGTGTGGCTGAACCTCATCTACAAAATCAGGTTCCCATAGAATATTAATCTTCATTGATTAGCTGGGAAGACGCTCAGACATTGACTTGCATGGCATAAGTTAATTCAGATGCTTCAGTTTGACAAAGCCCCATCTGATCACATTGAACTCCTTAATTCTGAGCATTGCAGAATATTCTATTTGCTTCTTGAAAACATCAATTTATGTCCAACAACATCTGTAGGAAAATAAGATTTGCCAAAATGTCTCAAAATAGGAAAGCACAGCTCTTTGGCTTTTAGAGAGCTGTGGATTTTATTAATCTTTTTCTTTCTTTCATTGCATAATGGCATGTGAGAATAATAAGAAAATAAAAGGAATATAGGCTCTCTCCTACAAAAATAATACTGTACAGTATCAGTTCCAGGGAGGACATGGATATGCCAGTGTCTTTCTATGACCTCAAATAAACATTCTAATTTCATATCACAGATGCCTCTGGGAGAAACACCCAGTCTTCACTGTTCTTCACTTCCCTGGGGACTAGAATAAATATAGACATTTTAGGCATAAGTCAACATTTTTCCTCCTATGACATCATCTTTATGTGACATAATTTTCTCAATGAACAAAAATATCGGAAGTCTTCTTTTACTATTAATGCTAGATTCTATTCTGTTAGCCGCTGCTTAGTCTACCTTTGGGAAGTAGCTTAGGTTCCTCTGTATCCAAATTAGTACAGAGAGGCTGCAGTGATGCCTGTACAGAGACAGCTCCTCGTTATCTACCATGCACTCGAGGGCCTTGGGTTTTAAAGCCAAAGCGAGGAGCCGCATGTTCTCATGCCCTCTTACGTGTGAGCCTCTCTGTAACTGGGTTCAAGTCTTAGTTCCACTCACACTTCCTGTCCCAGGATCACTTCACTTTCCCTCATGTTTTCAGCATATTTTGGTGGGTGGGTGTGTATACTCTCTGTGTGTGAGTGCATGTACCCATGTGCTTGAATTTGGAAGCCATAGAACAACGTCAGGTGCTGCCCCTCAGACACTATCCAATTTTTTTGTAACTAAGACAGGCTTTCTCATTTGCTGGAGCTCACCAACTAGGCAAGACTAGGCAGCCAGTGGGTCCTGGGGATCTACCTCCCTCTCTTCCACCAGCACTTGGACTACAAATATGTGCAACCGAGCCTGGCTTTTGCACATGGGTTTTAGGCAATTCAATTTTTCATGTTTGCAAGGCAAGATCTCTCCGGGTCTTATAGATGATATTATTAATGCTCTATATCAGCAGGTTTTCAAATACAGGGGTGAGCGGGAAGCCATCTGCCCTGGGAGATGAGCAGGGCTATGTTACTGACTAGCAGTTCCTCTCCATCATTTTATCAGCGTTTGACCGTGGGGTTATGCGGAGACAAGTGTCAGCCACTTGTGTGACTTTAGTGGGGCAGTCATGGGCATCTTTACCCCACCACAGCATAGTGACTGTGACAGAAGAGTGTTGGTCTGACATGCTTAGACAATTCATTCATTCACTCATTCATTAATGCACAGGGAGAATCTTCTTTCTTCTATAATAAATATTTCAAAGCTTAAAATCACGGTCACCGTTAAACAGAAATTCCCTTCTCTACAAGGCTGCCATTAACTCTAGCCTCCTAGCTCTTCAGACTGGACTTGTGCTCTTTAGGCTTTGTGAAGTATCTCCCTCTGCTTTTCTGGTCTCCAACCACACAGACTTTCCCATGGCTTGGGGCTCCTGGCCTACAGGCACCCATCCTCATTCATAGAGCATCAGTCTCCAGGTGAGATTTACCCCAGGGGCTCATTTTCCCTCAGTTACAGATTTTTCTGAGTGCTCTGAGAAGCAAGAGGAAAATCACCCATTTATTGGCTGGAAGCAAATGTGATGGGAGGGGGACAATTGCAAGGCTGTTCTCTCCCATTCTTTGTTTAGGGGCGTGATAAAAGAGGGAGACCTTGAGAGCAAGTTCAGGCGACATTTGCATAAAATAGAAATAAGCATCCCAAGATAAACAAGAAAATAATCTACCTGTGTCCTTTGTAGACCTATTTAATAACTTGTTTTCTATACCAAACACCTAATAATGCACCTTGTAAATATTTAAAATAGGAGGTCATTGTCTGACCACCCTCTCTGCTTAGAAACAACTTTTCAAAATATAATAGTGTCGCCATTTCTTGCAGTTGGTGTTAAGTATTGAGGTAGGAGAGAGAGAGAGAGAGAGAGAGAGAGAGAGAGAGAGAGAGAGAGAGAGAGAGAGAGAGAATACTTTCCATTCCATTGACAAATGGAAACCTGCCATTCATACTGTTCCTTGTTATGATTCTCCCATTCACCATATGTCTGAGAATTACTTCAATATCAGTATAGCCTAGTGACCTTATTCTGCTTATAGCTGCAGAGTACTCTATCACAAATACACATCTTGTCTTGCTTCAATGCTCTCTACTTGGTGAACAGAACCACGTAAGCAGCCACAAGCCCTATGACACATACATCACTGTGCTCATGGCTGGGTCAATCTTTAAGGAAAGTTTCTACTCTTGCAAAGGATGTACACATTCATAATTACAACAGATATTGCTGGATTTTATGAATTTAACTTTCTATTGCATTATAGAAAATGATGTGTTTAACAGCTCCCAGGGTCTAATGCTCAAGCATTCTAACACAAAGAAGCAAGCAGGGGAGATAAAGGGCTCCCCTTGTCCATCACCCTACAACACACACCCAAAACCTTCTATCAGAGACACTAAACGCTCATCAAGTGCTTACTGGATAAACAAATGCACAATGAAAGAAAAGTTGGTCTCAATCTATCGCAATATCTAAAAGTCATATATGTTACCATATTCAGCTGTGAAGATTTTCAGAGACTTTGCCAAATCAGATTTTCATATACAAAGACGCTCTTCCCTGTCAATATAGAAGGCACTACGCATGTGTGGACACCTTCAGTACAGCTTGGATGTTAACCCTTCTCCCAAAACCTCTGACTTCAGAGCCCAGGCTTTCAATTACCCAAAGTTGTTCTGAGTCATCAGAGATAAAATTATACAGGGCACACCTCTGGTTAAGTGCACCTTTACTGCATTCTAACTGGTCACCCATGCATCTTTTCTCCGGGATCACAGCAATGACTCAGCACCTTCTCTCAGCTCATTCCTCCATCATTCTCCCACAATCCTTAGTCACTGCCACCCTCATTTCATACTTTCTAGGTCAACTGTAACTTCTGAAGGACAATACACAGCCATGAAGAGATGAGGAGAACTGTGCTGGAGTGATTTTCACCCCTTTATAGCCATGTAGACATGTCCTAGCCTTTACCTATAGAAAATGATGTGATAATTATTAAGTAATTTTGTTGATAATTTTTAGGCACAGAAAGACAAGGAGGAAAACCTGGTCTTATTTCTTTTACAGACAGTTCCAGAAAGGGAAACTAACATCTAGGGGCAGGACAACAGATCTGCAGTGGCGATGGTAGGGAAGGTGAAAGAAGAGGATTTGGAATCTAGAGTGTCAGTGGTCAGGAAAAGGTGGGAGCAGTGCAGATCTTCATGGTCCCAACATCATCGAAGGTTGTGAGGATGTGCAAGACACTTCACTGTCAGCTGCTTGTTGTCATCGTGTCTCAATAACGCTGTCTGGAAACATATTCTGACCCTTCCAGGTGGGCTGCATTTCCATAGCAACACAGCTTTTAAGTTGTAAAGAAGAGTTGGAACAGAGCAAATAGGTCAAAATATTCTAGAACTTTCTCTCTGCCATTAAAACCAGAAACTTGTGTAATTAGAAATACTAAAAAGCGCAGTTTTGGATAAAAATATGACTCATAAAGACAAAGACTAGCATGGAAGATTGCTGCCCTTGCATATACTGTGCACCAAGCTTCCAGGAGAGGAATCATGCATTCTCGTCCTCAGACCAAATGGGTGTAGCTAAGAAATTCAAGGTCTGGGCTGGATGGCACTCATTCACCCTAGTTCTGGTGACTCGCCATACAATTCCTAGAAAAGGGTGACTAGCTAATAGGCAGGCATAGGCATCTAATCTAATTTGAACCAGTGATATGCAGTCCTGGGACTTTTGCTTCAACTCCAAAGCTACTGGCATAAGAGCTGTCTGATTCTGACATGCCTAGTGAGAAGAATGTAAGTCTGGAGTCATCTGTGCCCAAGACATTAAAGACACCAATGAGAGATCCTTTCAGATGTGCGGGGCTTCTAGGATTGGATCCAACTCTGCAGCAAGCTCCTCTTCCTCCTTCTCATTCTGCTCATCAGTGAACTATCTTCTGTGGGGGTGTTTTCCTCAATTCTCTTTGTTTTGGGGATTTCCCCCATAGGGGCTGTGGAGAAGGCTAAGAAGGGAAAGGATTGGTCACACAAGCATGCCTTTAATAAAAGGACATTACAAAAAACTGGAATGTTATCACAGGATCACAATACCTGTGTAAGGAAGTGGAGGCAGGGGAATGATTATAGGTCAGTAGCTATCCAGACTTGCCTAATCAGTGAGTTCCAGGCACAACTAGAGTCTCAAACCAAGATGGAGGGTGACTGATGGATGTACACTGTTAGCTTCCACATGCATGTGTACATTCATGCACTCTCACACATGTACTCACATCTATGAACGTTTACCTACATACACACACGCACACTCATATACACATCCACAAACACACAGATCAAGCGGTTGAAGGAAGTGAAGATTAAGCTTCCTGGGTTGATGGGCCTTATTCCTATTGGTCATGAGCTTGTATAACATACCAAAGCTACTTGCCTTTCTGATGTCCCTAGTCAGACAACTATGTTACATTAGCCTCAATAATTTAGCAGCAAGTATTCACTTGACTACAGAGGCCCAGCATGTCCACCCACTTTTATAATGTCTATTTCTACAGTCACAGGTACACCACTGTTTTTGAGTCCAGGATAATGACATGTAATTTTATTTTTCTAAATCCCATGTCTTTCCTCAAGAACTGAGATAAGTTTTCCTTCACTTTAGGAGAAAAGCAGTCTATTTTGATTTAATGGTCACCATCACCTGATACAGGGATTCAGAGCACAGTCTGGGTTAATCTTGAAGACTTTTAGTCTGCATTGTCTCTTCCCTATAAACAGCTTCACACTTCAACAGCACAGTTTACATTGTGTCCTCCATTGTGTTGGAAGGTAGGTGCAGGAGGCGAGGAGAATTTGAAATCTTCAGTGACTCAAACATTCTTACTAGCCACTATCTCCCATACACGAATGTTACTGTTGTCAAAACTTAATCTTGGCCACACTTTTCATATAGTCATGGTTAGACAACTTCTAAAATATTAGGTTCTCCTCAACTTATGCTGGGGTTATAGTCTGATAAACTAATCATAAGATGAAAACATGAACAAAAATAACCCACCTAGCATAACAAACATGGAAGTTAGTCTTGCCTAACTCAAATGTATTCAGAGCATTGTCATTGAGCCACATCTGGGCAAAAATGATCTAAGGCAAAACCTATTCCATGATTATTTAATGTGAGTTATTGACTATTAGTAGCCCCAAACAACAGGACTCCATGGAGGACCTATGTTTACCCCCATGATTCCAGAGGTGACTGGGGGTCACTAGTCAAAAGAGAGCACATGTTTGGTAATGATAGCCTAGGGAAAGAACTCAGCACCTGAAATGTCGTGTCCATAGAAAACACATCACTTAACACCATTACAAAATGAAATGAGTAGCAGTTAGAACAAGTAAATGGTAAACAGTCTGTAGCATCCTGTATTTGCAAGGGTTGATTCAAAATTGCTTTATTTATCCAGTGGTTTATGTTTTCCATGTGCAAAACACAAAAGGAAGTTAAGCTTCATTTTAACTACCAATGTTAGTAGTAGAACAGGGCAGTGTTGGAGATGTCATTCCTGTTTTAAAGATGTATTACTCGTGTGTATGTGTGTGTGTCACCTGTATTTGTGAACCCGTAGGGGGTTCAGCTTTCCTAGGGTTGGGGGTATAACCAGTGAGCTGCCCAGAACTGAACTTGGGAAATTGGCAACCTGGGTCCTCTGCAGGAGAAACAAACGTTCTTATCTGCTGAGTCATCTCTTCTTCCTCCTTCCCCTATTTTACAACTAAATAAAATTCTTGTTGGAGAATGGCCAGATTTCAATTTTCAGATTACTATTTTCTTTGCATCCGATCTCCTACCAAGCATTTTCAAAACCCAATCCAGTTACGGAATGTTTCTTCCAAGCACAGATATGTCTGTGAAAGCTTTCACAGGTAATGAATGCAATTATTTTATTTTTTGCAAAATTGACCTACAGAACAGTTGGGAGGTTTCAGACGCGCATGCGAGCCCTGGCAGTGAAGGAGGGCCTTTCAAACACTGTCTTTGGTCAGTGATATTTTCTCATGGCTCACCTTTAAAGGTACTTTAGGGCACGGATCTGGGGATTTCTGAAATGTCGTTTGGCATCTTAGATGTTAGGATGGATAATCTTGGCTGCAATTGAAGGATTTATAACCTTACAAACCAATCTCTGGCCACATCTGGGAAGGTTTTCCTGTTTTAACTGGGGTAAGAAGACCCAACCAAAATGCGAGGGCTGTCTTTCCAGAGGCTGGACTTCCACTCTGAATGAAACTGAAACAATAAGCTGGGCACCAGCCCTTGTCTCTCTCTGAAATCTGATTGTGGCTATGGGTGACCCATCTCAAGCTCCTTCCTTTATGCCTTCCCCACCATGATGGATTACATCTCCCGGAACAGTGAGCCAAGATCAATCCTTCCTTTTTAAAACTGCTTTTGTCAGGTGGTTTGGAAGTTCAATGAGACAAGCAATTAATGCAGATACATTTCTGCACAAATTTCAGTACCTCTGTGCTTGCTGATCATACCCTGTGTGACTTTTATTATTTTATATTAATTATTATCTAAGCAATACATACATACAATGGAAAATTTAAGGGCAGTGTTGGGCAAAAATTATCCATATTACAGCTGTGAATACTTGAGCATGAGGGTATGGGGGTGGTCTGTGCAGCTGTTCCTTTATGCATATGTAAGTACTTAGGTTCATGTTCATATATTTATAAATATATTTATTTATGCGTGGAATTAAATAGTTATGAAGCCCTAGCTCTGAAGACTGACTTGTAGGATTTAAATAATATGATCGTACATATCTCTGTTACTCAATAACTCAGCAGTTTGAAAGCTCTGTAGACTCTAGTAACATCACATTCATAATAGACATAACAATAACCACTTTCTCAGAAGGCTACAGGGTCTTAACTATATACCATGTGTCCTGGTTAGCAGTAGCTGTCAGCCATTCATGGCCCAAGAATCATATGAGAAAAGAACAGCTTAGATCAGACCAGCCTGTGGGCATATCTGTGGGTGGCTGTTGTCATTGTTAATAGATATAAGAGAGCCCAGTCCACTGTGGGTGGCACTATCCCTAGGCAGGTCATCCTGAACTATATAGGAATGCTAGTTAAGTATAAACTGCCGTGGGTGCCATATTGTAAGCCTTCTCCTCCATGCCTCCTGCTCTACTTCCTTGGTTCTGAAGTTGGTTAGGTTATGAGGAATAGCAAGCCCCTGCCTGATTTCTCTTACTGACAGGCTGTAGTCTGAAAGGGTAAACTATAAAGAATTGCTTTATCCCTAACTCACTTTTGGTTAGAATATTTGTCACAGCCACAAAAGTGTAGCCAGAACACTATTGTGGGCGGTGAGCAACCATGTGATGCAGGTTAGACATCATTCTTTGTAATGTGATTTAAATGGCAATGCAACCCGGTCTCCTTTTTGCTATCTGTTATCTGTCAATTCATTAGTTTGTTGTGAATTTTTTTTCCCTAACAATCATACATATCCTGTATTTCTCACTGGACTGAATACACCCCAACTTTGTCCTCCTTGCTGGGGAAAAGGTCACATGGAAAAGAGACACACCCACTTCATTTATTCTGAGTATCAGGCTAAGAGCCTAATCCTGAATAAGCAACTCTATAAATGGTTATTCTCTGCCAAACTAACTGGAGGATGGGAAGGCACATCATAAGCTCAAGCCAGAAAGCATCACAAAAATCAAAGTGAACGCAGACACGGGAGAATGAGGTCACTGGTTCTTTTCTTCCTCTTGAAAAAAAAATCCCACCCTGAAAAGAAGCCTACAAAGTCTTGCATGGCGTAAGATTCACTCTGATCTGGGTTGCCCTTGCAAAGCACCTGCATGCGTCAGAGGCAGACATTTTCAGGGTTTCTTTAAGCACAGATGGAATTAAAGAGTAAAAGACAGCAAATATAAATGGTGAATAGGTAGGTAGACAGGAAGACAGACAGGCAGATTAATAGAAAAACAGTGGACCGAAGGCTGTGTCTGCACATGAACACCTGTGTGCCTGTGTCTATACATACAGACAAAGCTAGTCTCAACCTTATAATGTATTAGTATTTATTTTATTTATGTGTATTTAGGAGTCTGCACCTACTCACATGCCTATAAGATTAGAAGAAGACAAAGGATTTTCTGCAGTATTTGAAGAGTCACTGTGAATCATCCAGCATGGATGTTAGCAATTGAACTTGGGTTCTCTGCAAAAGCAGGACTGCTCTCAGCTGTCACTCCAGCCCCTTGACCCTAGGCTTCCATGCTCAGTGAGATGATTTCGTTACTTGAATACTTTCAACACACTTGCTTCAATCAGTGGAAGTGCCTACATTTTTTTGTTTGTTTGAAATATTCTTTTTGAAATTAGACTGTGTTTTCTAATCTCAAAAATATTGTTTGTTGGATGATTTTCATTTCTTTGTAAAATGACAAGTGATACTTCATTTTTTTTTGCAAAAGGTTAATGTTATGTCTCCAAACTTTATAAATTGTACTTGCTCCATAAAAATAAACTGTCGTCTGCTGGTGTGCAAGATTAGCGAAAAAATGTTCACACTGTCGAAAATAGATGGATTCTGCATTTCAAGGTGACAAGTGCAATGTCAGATCCAATCAATCGATCACGGCATAATTATTATTGCAAATGATCCTTATCCATGCTGCAAACCTTAAGGGGAATTTAATGAAGCAGCAAGCACATCAATAATAGGATCCACTCTGGTCTCTATTAAGTCTCATAATTCATAAAGATCCTGGCATGCTTGGCTTTCTTTAAGTCCCCCAAAGATATCTTAAAGATGTGGCCCCAGAAAGCAGCAACTCAACTCTTCACCAAAGACAATCCTATGACCTCAGAATATTTCCACTCCCTCCTCTATTTCCACAGAGGCTAGTGGAGCCCCATAATGGAAGGGCACAGAGAAGAGATTTCCTGTGCAGGGCTGAAGACAGTTTGGTGTTTCCACTTTTCTTTTCTAGTTTGGAGTTTTAACAGAGAAAATAACTCCAAAGATAACAGTGAAATTATGGTAAGATAGATGTGTTTCTTTTTAAACACTTATTCAGTCTCTCTCTCTCTCTCTCTCTCTCTCTCTCTCTCTCTCTCTCTCTCTGTGTGTGTGTGTGTGTGTGTGTGTGTGTGTGTGTTTTCAGAAATACATGCGGAGGTCAGAAGACACCTTTTTTGAATAGATTCTCTTCCATGTGAGTTCCAGGGATTGAACTCAGGTCATCAGGTATGGAGAAACACATCATTGTCTTGCTCGTCCTATGTGCTCCTTTGAGAAGAAGGAAAATGTATAATGCTCAGAGCCTTTTCTAACGATGCCTTTATCTACACATGCTCAGCCCAGTCTGAATGTCACAATCAGCATCTCGCATGCACTTCATGTGGCACCTCTGTGGCTGGCTGGATGTAGCCATGGGTTACAGGGTAAGGCTGGCTAGGGACTATGGTCACGGCTATTGATCTAGTACTTCCTATTTTCCACACTTTGTGTGCTTTGCCAATTGTGCAATCTTTGGGTGTGAGCTGCAGCTAAAAGCCAGAGACTAACAGTTTACCAACACACCCTGAGCTCACTGACTATGGAGAATCTACCAGAATTCAATACCTAGAGGAACAGTGCCACAGGACAGGCTTACGGGCAGAACCTGTAACAAACAAACACCTTTTAAAAAGTGCCAGGCTTTGACTGGCTATGCTCTATGGCTTAAAGACCCACAGCACATGTCTTCTAATAGCCTCATTGCAATCTTTCCTAATGGGCATTCTATGATCTCTGTAAAGAGAGCTACTTTCAGACAGAACCTGTGTCCTCTCAGCAGTGGTGTTTGGCTGTATAAATGTATGTCCACCAGCTCTCCCTCTGAGCATCTTCTACTAAAGTGCTTTACTCTTGTTTGCCCATGCATGTCTACATTAAGCAGTTATTTTTACCAAGGCTCTGGAATGGACAAGAAAGAATTCTGGCCATCCCATAGTATTTATTTTTCTGAATTCTCTTTTCTGCTCAACGCTGAACAGTCTCTAAGTGCAAGAGGGCATTAAACATTCTCCAAGAGAAAACAGAACTATCCAAAGCCCTGTATGCAGTTACTATTCAGTAATTTTATGAAAAAACAACTAGTGTTGTGTAGCTCTATGCATGTGATGCCATTGAAGATATTCCAAAATTGGTATGTAATAATTAACAAAGGTAAGAATAGAGGGAGGTAGCTTGCTAGCACAGAAGGACAAATTACCCAATACAGATGGTAGTCAGGCCCATGGATGTCTGCATCCATGGCAGTCCCTGAATCCTCTCTCTCTCTCTCTCTCTCTCTCTCTCTCTCTCTCTCTCTCTCTCTCTCTCTCCATGTGTGTGTGTGTAGTATGTGAGCACAAGTATCTATGAAGACCAGAAAGGAGTATTGTTTTCCTGGAACAAGAGGGACAGGCAATTGTGACCCACCCAAAGTGGGTCCTCTCTAAAAACATCTAGTTCCATTAACCACTGAACCATCCTGACTTAGGCACCATTAGGCAGCCTGGCAACAGTCCGCCATCTTTCCCTTTCTCCTTGTCTCAGTAAAATACCTTAGACTTGTAAATTAACTTGTAAAAATGTTTAGTACTTTGGATTCCCACTCAAAAACCTGTGAGCAAGTATTCTAGAACCTAGAAAACACTCAGCAAATCACCCTACTTACAATTTCTCTCAGTTCAACAAAGCACAGTGTTTTAGTTTGCCATTCGTTTAAGATTGGAAAGATGCCCAAAATACTCTGGCCTTTGGTATATTTCCTTCTGAGCTGGCTGCTTTCTCTTGTTTGTCCACACTGTATATTTTAAAGTTGTTTTTTTTCTCTCATTAACAACTCTAATACCTAATAGTAGATAAATTGGCAAATGCATCATGGTATATCTGGATACTAAAATTGACACAAAATTTAAAAACTATGTCAAAATGAGTACATTAGGAAAGCTTTATGCAACAATTTCTATATGGATATACAAGAGGACTCCCATGTTTTCAGAAAAAAATTATATACAAGGATGTAAATATTGAAAATATTTTTAAACTTGCATAAAATAATAGTAGTATCAGAAGCAGAAGCTAATAGTGTGAGAACATTATTGCTATTAGTTTTCTGTTTTTAAAAATGACATCCAGGTATTGGTTTGACTCCAGCAAGAAGGTCACCAATTCTTTTTTGAGGGCGCAAAATATCCATCATATTTTCTTTACAAATTTTTATGCACTTATTTTGTATTGTGTGTACAGTATTGTGTGAGTGTGTACAGTACTCCTGACAACCTGAGCAAATCAGTTCTTTCCTTCTACAGTGCAGGTCCTAGATCCTGGTGACTCAGTTGCCCTTATTGCTGGGTTAACTCCCCAGCCTGCTCATGACATTTTCTGCTAGCCGTTTTTCAGGTCCCTGAACTCCTCCATCCTCCCTCAGTATCAATTCCTTTAGAATCTAAACATTAGGATTTCCTGTATCACAGATGCTTTCCATCTTTCTTCCTTCTGTCGTTCTGGTTTGCTTTTTCCTATCTTCCACCTATGATTTGTAAGAGCAGAAAAGAAAAGTACAAAATCGCCCTTCTTCCGTACTCAGTAGGTGCCGAGCTGGGGACTATGGGCAGCTGCACCCTGCTCACTCTTCTTTAGGCGCTGTGCTTGCTTAAAGGCAGAGATAAGCAAAACCCCCAGGAGCACATGCCAAGGGCCTAGTACAGAGTATGTTGGTACCCGTGACTGGCCATATACTAAACCCCTGCATTTGAACTACTTAACCTTTGCTAGAAAGAGGAGCAGCTGTTCCCTTCCTCATCTTGCACCCACAGACATGCTCAGGCTACATAAATTCATATCACTAGGATAATGACACTGATGGGGAGAACTACCCTTTATCAAACAACTACCCACCTTCTATGGTACGAAGTAGCATTCTTGCAATTCATCAGTTGATCTTCAGTCCAACCTCGTTAAGGTTGTGATGAAAACTGCTTAGATACGGTACCATCTAGGCACTGACTAACTAAAAGGAGTCAGTGAGAAATAAGAATTTCTTCTGATGACCAGCACATGTACGGATGGAGAAAATACACACACACATACATACACTCAACAGAGCTTTACTGGGCCATAACAAGAATAAAATTGGGGCTAATGAGATGGCTCAGTGGGCAAAGCACTTGTTGCACAAGCCAGGATGACTTGAGCTTGATTTTCTGAATCCACATAAAACTGAAAGGAGAGAACTGACACTCAAAAGCTGTCCTCTGATCTCCACATGCAAAAAATATTTTTAATAGATGGAAACAAGCTGGGAGGTGGTGGTGCACATCTCTAATCCCAGCACTCAGTAGGCAGAGGCAGGCAGATCTCTGTGAGTTCCAGGCTAGCCTGGTCTACAAAGCAATTTCCAGGACATCCAGAACTACACAGAGAAGCCCTGTCTCAAAAAGCAAACAATAACAACAACAAAAGAAAACAAACAACCAAAAGACTGAAACTAGGTATTCTGCAGGAAAATGGATAGGCTTTAAGATCTTCATGTTAGGTGAAATAAACCTTCTGCAGGACAGCAAATGACACTGTTTATTCCACATATGGAGCATAGACAGACAGGAGGAGAAAGGAGACTAGCGAGGGGGGAGATGACAATCGAGAGTGAGGGAGTAAAGGGAGCGGATGGGGTCAAAAGACACAACATGTTTCCAAAAATGTGGCATTTTGAAACCCACCCCTCCACACACAAATGCACACTGATGCATATTTTCACAGGGACACTTGTGGCTGCTGTAACCAGCTATGCCAATGATGGTCCAGTCTTAAGAGACTGAGGCAAAGCAGGATCACAGCATCACTAAGGTTTCACTTTGTAGTATTTTTAGCTATCTGTGAACAATCACTAAAAACAGTAAACAGAAAACTCCAGAACAGATGATCCATATACTTGATGGATTATTTTGAGACAGTGTCCCGTGTAACCCAGGCTTGTCTTGAAAACAACATACAACTGAGGATGACCTTGAGTTTCTGATCTTCCTGTATCTGGGGATTAGGCCTAGGGCCTTATGCATATTAGGCAACTGAGTTACATACTCATATGTTTTAAATGATCTTTCTAACTTTATTCTAGTATATTGTTACTGTTCTATTTATTATCATTTTATTCAGTAACCTCTTAGCTATTATATATTTATATATGATTATGAATACCAATGTACAGGATAAAAACATATATCTAAAGTCTAATGTGATCTGGTGTTTCAGGCATCTATTATGGGTCTTAGAATGTATCCTCTGAAGGTAAGATGAAGATATTGTACAAAGAACAGGAGATAGTGATTTAGAATACAACATTGCTGTGATTTTAACTATTTTAATGTATAGTAAGGTTTCAAAAGAAGCCTGCACATGATAAATGATTGTATATGTTTCAGAGAATCTTGCTTCTATGTGTGTATTTATGGAGAGAGAGAGAGAGAGAGGAGAGAGAGAGAGAGAGAGAGAGAGAGAGAGAGAGAGAGAGAGAGAGAGAGAGCGCATATTACTCTCAGCCCTCCATTAACTAATTGTGTTCCTGTTCTCATTTGTAGCCTTGGCCTCTTTGATTAGCCTTTTAATTTAGCACATTAACAACACTGTCTTCCCTTGGCTATTCCATCACTGAGCTCGTTGATGTCAAATGCCCTTGAAGACACTTGAAATTTCCAGCCACGTTTGCTATTATGAAACTGCTTTGTTTTCCTGAACTTCAACCTTAAGTGCTTCACAACTGAACAAAGCAAGGCCAGGAGTGAGCTGCTGCCATTATTCAGAGGTCCCATTTATGTCCCCCAAACTGAGAGAGATCTGTTGTTCTTTTTTACCTCATCTCTTTCTTCCCTTCTCATTGGAGATCTGGGCTGAACAAGTACCAAACTGGTGCTGACTCAGCACATGTGAAGGGCTGAGGAAAATGCTTCCTATACTGAATTTAGAACATAAGACAGCCAAGTCAAGCTAGGTGGACTTTGGCTATTTGGAATGTACATAGAGGTTCTTAAAATCCTAGTGGGGAAGATGCCTGTTCAGTTCTCCACCACCATTACACTAAGAAGAGGAGGGGCTGTGGAGATAGCTTACTAAGTAAAGTAAGAGTAAGAAACTGGACTTCTATTCCCAGCATTATATAGAAGGCAAGAGTAACAACATATGCAAATCAAGATTCAGATGAATAAGCATTATATAATGAGTGTATGCAAGCTTCAAAAAGCAAAATATGAGCTGGAGTGATACCTCAGTGAATAAAGTATTTGCTTTTCAAGTGTGAGGACCTGAATTCAATGCCCCAGAAACCAAAAGCTGGACATAGTGTTCCATGCTTATAATCCAGCCCCGGGAAGTCAGAGACTGGAAGGTATTTGTGACTTGCTAACTAGCCAGACTGGCCTAACAGGCAAACTTCAGGTTCTACTGGGAGACACTGCTCAAAAATCAAACTGGAAGGTTTCTGAGGAATGACATCAAAAGTTGACCTTTGGCCTCCACATTCATGTGCACATGTACAAACAGACACCCAACTGCATGATAGAATGAAAGAATAGATGGATGGGTGGGTGGATGGATGGGTGGATGGATCGATGGATGGATGGATGGATCGATCGACAATCAGGGAAAGGAAAATCTCTCACCACTTCCCAACCTAGGTTCTTGCCTTGCTCTTATTCCAGAATGCTGTGTGAGCAGTAAAACTCTCGGATATGAAGAAGACACAATGGGTCTCTAGCCATCGCAGTTGCTGAGTCTTCTGCCATAGCAGAACTTTCTTTTAGTTCTGCACACTCCCTTTCTCATAGGGCTATGACCAACCTAGCCCACTGGTCCTTCTTGCCCACAAACATCCTCCTTACCAAATCTCCCAACACATTTCCACCTCACCATAGCTTCCTTACCCTCAGGCCCTAACTAAGAGGAGATCTCTTCAAAAAATATGCCTGGATTCAGTGTTACTAAAACCTCCCTAATTGATCTAAACCCAAACACCTGCTTTATTTTGGGTTAAGTCTCATTGCAAGCCGTCGTTGCAATGTTTATTTATTTGTATGGGTGGTGTGCACTGTTCTCTCCTGCTTGTCCATTACTTCTCTGGAGAAATCACCCCTTCCTCAACTTCACCAAACTTTAGGGTCATATCTGTTCTCAGCTTTCCCAACAGTGAGTTCTTAACTCGGGACTGGATGTTAAGTCTCAGCTCCTGGCTCAAGGGTACAGAAACCCCCAGCCCAAGAGCACAAGAACAGACAGGTCTTGGTTGAAAGAGATCAGTCTTGATCTGTGGAAAGGCACAGAAATCACCTTTTGGGGGCAGTAGAGAGAAAACTAAGTCACAGAAACTGACTCAGACTTCAGTGATGTAGTCTGGTTTGCATCTGTCTGTTATCTTGAGAATTCTCAGATGAGGGAATCAATATATTTCCCTCTTGAACTCAGCTTATTTCTACAACAATGCTTCTTAGGTGTTATGCTACAAATGATTTATTTACTAGTGCTGTTCGTTCATTTCCATTTTCATCTTGTCTGTGTCATATCTGATTCCTCATCTATGCACAGGTCTATCAAGATTGGGATCATTTCCTGCTTACTGTGTCTTGAGAACTTAGGATATGTAAGATCTGATACACTGGAAACTGTCAATAAGCATTTTTATCAATTAATAAATTCATAAGCAGAGTTCTACTTGTACAGTTATTCACTAAGATAATCATCATGGAGAGAAACTCTGTGAGCTCCCAAGTGATTACCCCACCTCCAGTGACTAAGAAGTTGTTCCCCTCTGCAAAGATTCTCAGCATGATGCAGAGGCAGAAGTAACAACTAAAGGCAGAGCAGAATACAGCTAAGACTTCCATAAACTGAACCGTGTTTACATTCTGTCATGAGTTCTATCAGAACCTTTAATCCAGAAATCAACATTGTCTCTAAGATAGAAGCAGACTTGCGTATGTGGGACTTGTAGATTATGCTTTAAGGGTGATACTCTAGGGTTGATTCAGACGGCTCTGCCGGTGAACCCCTTGCTACAAAGGACGACCATCTCATGCATGTGATGTATGCTTACAATCTCAAGGCTGGGATGGCAGAGGCAAGCAGGTCACTAGGGGTCAATGACCTGCCAGCCTAGCCTAATTAGAAAGTCTCAGGTCAATGAGAGATCCTGCCAAATAATAAAAGGTATTATTCTTCTAAAGAATAACATCTGAAGATGACTTTTGGCCTCTACATGCACCTATACGTAAGTCCACCCACTTCCATATGCAGAAAACATTAATTGATAAACCAAGAGAAAAAAGCATTCCAATATAAGCATTTTAGGAAGTAAAAATATCCCTTACTATTTTCAATGATCTACATATTTTATTATAGAGAGTCTCCTTTCTCTCTGCCTTTATGTATCTCAAAGTATGCATGCACACACACACTCATGCACACTTTCCTATTCTATTCTTATCTCAGCCCACCTCCCATTACTAACTCCCTGGCTACGTAATGCAGTGGTGTAAACAGCATCTTTAGCCACAATGAGAGAATCAGAGAGGTTGGCACATCAAGGTAACAAGAGCTGTTAACACAGTACACCAGGGCGAGGATGTGACTTCAAATGTTAAGATGGGTGGCCTCTGAGAGGCAGAATCCAGAGATTTCCAGCTTACTGGAGGTAATACCCAACATCACTAGCAGTAGCATTAAATTTCCCCACATCACTTTCACACCATTCTATTCCTATACCTGTCTCTCAATTGAGTTCCTTCTCTCTAAGATAGCTGAGGATAATAAATGGGAAACACGATGTGTGATTCTCTCTCAACTTGTCCTAAAAGCTTCGTGCTTCTTGGCTGTCAAAACAATGCTTTATCGTATCCTTAAATTATCTCCTTGGTATTGAATATCAATTTTTCAATTTGTTCTTCTCTGAATGGGGACACAAGTTTGAGCAGAAACTAATTTCTGTATGTCGTTCAAACCAGCATCATTTGATCAAGCATTTGTTTGAAGGTTTGAAGAATTTTTTAAAGGAATGTGAGATACCACTCCAAATGTAAACTAGAAACAGAAGGAATACCTTATAGCAAGCCCATTTTTATTTCTCTCCAAAGAAAACAATACAAAACATAAAAGCACACAAAGCCAGCCATTGTCTGTGTGTAAAAAGTAAAGAGAAAGGATGTTTAATCTTTTAGATTAACATTTTTTAGGTTTTTGTCTTGAGATATGGCAGATATGTGTATACGTGCTCATGTATAAAGAAAATTTGCCTTGGGCCTAGAGCTCCCGACTTTTTCCAGATGACTTTTTGTCTCCTCTGATGCACAGCTTTCTTTGTGTTTTCTGCCCTACAGAGTTGAACCACGATTTTTTGGAAGAATCTTTAAACACAAGAATTCAATGAGTTCGGTGTCATTATTATATCGGATAGAAAAATGCACAAGACTTGATGCTACGAGTCACTTTACAGACAAAGAAGAATGTGCGTGTAAACAAAATTTCAGAAAAATACAAAAAAGTACTGATCAATTTACATCAATGGCTCTTGGGTGCTGAAGCGGAAAATAACATATTCCTCCCTCTGCCAGACAGTCTGCAGCGAGTAGAGGCCAAGAATGGTTAAGTCAAGGGGAAGACATAAGTCACAAAAGCACTCCCGTTCATTCTCTTTGCGTCTATCTAATTCCCTCCCATCAGTCTGCAGGTGAAGAGGATCATGGGGGCTTGGCATTTTCTTCTGCCTGTAAAAAATCTGGACTAGTGGCTACTTCTGATCTAAAAATGCTTGGGAAAGTAGCCTGTTCCAAATGTGTACGAGGCCCTATAGGAAGTGTGGTGTATGCTCCTATGATGTCATCTTTTAGTCTTTATTAGCATATATTAATTATACATAATTGATTGCATAACAGCATGCTTCTACATGTATAAAAAATATTTTGATCATATTCGTCCCCATTACTCTCTTTTGTCCCCTCACATAGCTGTTGATTCCTTTCTTCTTTTTCTAGGTACCCTGTAATTTCATCTCTCTCTTTAAAAAAAAAAAAAGACTCAATGTGTTTTGGAAATGACAGAAGCATGAACACCTAACCAGTGGCTACATGACTCAAGGAAAATATCTCTTCCTTCCACAGCTACTATTAACTGTCTATAAATCCTCAGGAAGATAACCCTTCATGAACCCCACCCCATGACAGTCTGCTGACCCAAAGTTGTGAGGGTCTTGTACAGATAATCGCAGCTGAAGAGAGATCAACACTGCAACTGGCAGCCCTGACAGAGGACAGCACTCAGCAACACTCCACTGTCCCCTCCAGCTCTTACATCTTGGGTGCCTCTTTCACTATTCTCCTGAGCCTTAGGGTCAGGAGACAATGTAAATGTGTCATTAATGCCTGGTCACTCAACAGTCACTTATTCTCATTAATCTGAGTAGTTATGAATCTCTGCAAATACACTAATGATTCTTTGTTCAAGGGCAAAATGGATGATAGAGGTGTGTGGTGGGGAGTGTTTGGGAGCATCGAAGATACTCGTGCCTCCTATGATGTGGAGTGTGAGAGGGGAACTGAGCCAAGTGCAGGGTCAAGAGCAGTGAGGCATCCCTTCGTTCTGACCCTAAATCTGTTGTTTCTTTCTTTTTTTTTTTTTTTTTTTTGACCCTCAACTAAAGACACAGAGCAACAAGTGTGAGTGCCAAATGCACCGGCTAGGTCAATAGAAATGTATTTGTGAGTTAGAAGTCAACAGGAGCCATCTGTGTGCTGCTTGGGGGTGTTTTCTATAAGACACAGAAAATAGAAACTCTCAACTTGGCATGAAGGGCTGAAATTGTCTATCTTTGATTTGAGGGTTTACGCCTAATCTTATTGCATCTTGTTATGCCCTGTTTCCTGGGAGGCCTGCTCTTTTCTGAAGGGAAATGGAGGAGGAGTGGATTTGGGGGAGAAAGGAGGAGGGGGCCGAGAAGAGTGGAGGAGTAGAAACCTCCAGGTCCGAATGCACTGAGAGAAGAATAAACTTTCTAAGAAAATTTAAAAATTAAAACAGAAGAAACCTTTTTTCCCCCCCAAGAAGGCATGCTTCCTCTGCTGCTTAGCACAATTTTAAAGAACTCGTAAACCAGCTTACTCGGAAAACAAGATAACCAGACCACACACTGTCCACCAGTGTAGCAGATTGGGAGTAGAAACTAAAATGGAAGCAACCTCACAGTGAGTTTTCCAAGATACAGTATCAAGTCCAAAACAAGCCACTGGCTAATTTGTGCACTGCAGTCAACAGATAATACATATTAACAGTCAAATCTCTCCATGATTTCGACAACTTTTGAACTACCTCTATAATCTCCCTGTGGCCCAGCAGCAACTTAGAATGTACAAGCAGACACATTTTATGGTTGAAGACTCAGTTGAGCACATGTTGGAATAGCCACTGCCTGGATCACAGTCTACCCAGGAATGAAGGAAGCTGTTGAAGGAAAAAATATTTAATGTACCAATTTTACGTGCTAAAAGCAGGTTAGCTCTGAAACACTGTGGTCACATGTTATATAACAGAAGTACCTTCTCTGGGTTTCATGTCCTCTCTCTTCACGTTTTAACAGAGCAGAAGCTGGCATGCACTCTGCTATTGATATATGCTTTTCGTGGGCTAGCATGCTGCCTTTCCAAAGCAGAAACACATAATCAGCCCTGCTGACAGACCGAGCTGCACTTCCTAATCTTTATCTTCAGCGCTGCTGTTTCTCTGAACTGAGGAAGTAATGATATATGTACACGATTTGAGAAAACTACCTTCAGGAATATAACCAGTTCTCATATTGAGATAATTTCTATTTGGGGGCTAAAGAATGGCTGTTGTTCATTTTTAGCACTTACTAATATTTTTTAAGTAGAAAGTATAAAGGAAACTAAGAGAGTGTAAAACAGATGGGTGCCAAAGGAAGACAGCCTGCGGTGGTTGGCAGGTAGGGTATGACGGAGGTAAAAAGCCTGGGCATTGCATGAGGGGTTGCAGGGACAGAGAATCAGGCAGACGTGAGGGAGGTGAAGCTATTAAAACACATTTGTTCAAAAACATCACAATGATATCTCATTCCTTATTTGCTAATCCAAAACAAAAGAAAAAGGACATGTATTGTTTGTTTGAAATAAACAGGAAAAACAAACGTCACACTGAATGCTAGGCAAGCCACATCTCCCTTACTGAAGCCTAAACAGCAGGCATAGTGACCAAGGAACAGAGAACCAGCTCAGTCTACCCTTACCGTCCACGCATGCTCTGGAATGTGCGATCCACAAAGCACTTTGTCCACCCTCAGTTTATGAACATGTTCTAGAATATACCGAATAGAGCAGGGGAAGCTTTAAGTGCTCAGGAAAGAGGAGGCAGCCTGCAGAGGACAAATCTAGAAACTAAGAAAAAGGTAGAAAGGCAGGGCCGTGCCAGGGGTCACTTGGGGATCTTGTGGAATTCATGCACAGCATGAGGAAGACCTGAAGAGGTGGGTGGCGGGGTTGTGCCAACGGTGGCAAATTGAGGGTTCTCAGGGTCTTACATGAAGAACAAAGTCTTATGATCCATTTCCTGTCAAAATGACTGGACTACAGCTGTCAACACACAGATGCTGTGTCTGATCCCACCGTCTCCCAGTTCTCAGTTCTTTCTACAGTAGCTCTCGAATGTTCTACCTGTTGTCTTGCCCTTTGGTTTAAAGGACAGAGTTATGGGTTTAGAGGCATGTTTCCTAAAGATAAACTATTTCTAAAAGGGCAAGGATAACAAGCAACAAAAACCTAAAATTAAAAGCAAAAACAAAACTGTAGCTGGGTTTGCTAACACATGCCTTAGGAGATGATGTCAGAACAGAAGCCATGCTGGGAGTTACAGTGAGACCCTGTCTCAAAAACATGTATATATATTGGGGATGGCACACTGGCTCAGCCAGTAAAGATGCTTACAGCAGAGTAGAGCCTGAGGACCTGAGTTTCATCTCCAGGAACTGCGTGGTAGAAGAAGAAAATTAGCTCCCTCTGGCCTCCACACATGTGCTGTGGCCTGCAAAATTCCTCCACACAAAATAAGTGAGTAAATATAATAACTGTTTTAAGGATCGGAAGAATGGCCTTAGGCATAGAAATGAGATTGAAAAGAAATAAAGTAGAAATGGTTCTTTTTTACATAAGGAAGAGAAAAATATTAAGCAGAGACCCATTTCTCTGACAGTCACATTACAGATGTGAGGAACCACACGGAATCTATGGTGTCTTATCTCCGAATTCCATGACGGATTCTCCATTTCCACTCTTGGTGCCAGCGCAGGAGGGAGCAGCTTATCTCTGTTCCAGAGAAGGCCTCTTGTGGAGGGAAGTAATCAGAGCACAGCTCAGAGCTGCACTGATCCAGAAGTGTCTATCTAGTCAGCCGTGATAATATACACCTGTCAACTTACAACTTGAGAAGTTGAGGCAGGAGGATGGCCATTTGGAGGCCAGGATGAGCAACAGAGTGAGGCCCTGTCTTTAAAAAAAAAAAACAAAACTGTTTTGGTCTTATTTGCCTTATTTGGTCTTATTCTGTGCTGGTGTCCAGCACAGAAGCCATGGAATTCATTATCCTGGAATCTTATTGGGAACACCCCTCTAGCCTACCAAATCCAAGTATGGGAAGTCAAAACTATCAGGTCATCAGGAGTGGAGCAGCCAAGTCAGCTTTCTTTGTCCTGAACACCAGCTTATAGAAATGAAGTACAAGGAGAACAACGACTAATATCTGTCTTTTAAGGAAAGACGTCTAGAATCCTAGGAGTATACATACCAATGGGGCTGAATATTTTCCAGCCCGCAGATAGCTCATCGGTCCAGTTTGGGGATGTATGTTCCTAACTCGCTATCTGAAGAAGCTTTGCCTTTTCTGTCTAAAGTGGTCAGAGTGAGTAGCACTCCCTACCCTGTTCACAGGCCCCAACAGGAAGTTCTCGGCCTTCATGGGACAGTGGTCAATGCAGTGAACATGGGTGGGTAGGTACACTTGTAGAGACTGCTTCACAAGTTCCAGAATCAACAAAGGACATGGAGCTGATGTGAAATCTCTTCCAACTATCTCTCCCTAACTCTTCATCTTCATCTCTGTGTCCATGCGAGAAGAGCAGAGTCTCTTTTCACACAGTGAGGGAGTGGAGGCTCATTTCCCTAAAGCAAGATGAGCTTTTAAACAGAAATATCAAACATATTTAGAGTATCTGTATTTACAGACTGGAAGGCAAGAGCAGCGACCGCACTTCAAACGGAGAGAGAAAAAGAAAAGAGCAAGAATCCCCTGAAAGCTCCCAGCACTCACGCTGGCCTGCTAATTCACATCTCCTTAAACAGCACACATCCAGCTGTTCCAATTTAAAGAGCCTGCCATTTCCCGAACGCACAGCGAAGATGAAAACAACAACCACAGAATTAAAGATGTAAATAGAGGAGAGAAATTCAGGGGCAGCCAGGTAGCAACCATTTTTTCAGCTTGATAAATGTACTTAGTGAAAATGTGTGGCACCCAAAAGCAGGGGTCAGACAGAGGAAAACAGGAAGTGAGAGGCATGGCTTTGAGCAGGCCAGAACCAATGACCTCAACGAAGTCAGCAAGCCTCCGCCTTGCCCCTGTGAGAGGGTCTGAGGCTGTCTGTGGTTCCCCTGCTTAGCGTTGCAAATGTGCATGACCATAAGAGCCAGCTGACCCAATAAATAAAATCGGCGACAACGCCGAGGCACCGCAGAGTAAAGGGCTGGCTGGTCACTCCAGAAGCAAGCATGGTCTTCAGGCATCTAAACAAAATTAATTAACCAGAGTCCACTCATGAAGAAAACCCCAAGCAGACTCCTTTCCTTAAAAACACAGCTATTATATGAATGACTCAAGCGGTGATTCCCTGCAATGACTTAGTTTTTAATACTTAAAAAGTCAACATTTGCAAACATTCAAGATTTTCACTGTAGCAACAACAACAAACCGATGCTGTTAATCTTGGATTAATCAGAGGAAGTGGGTGGAAACAGAGGTTAAAACTACCTCTGTTAAGTTTATTGAATTTTTCTCTTTCTGAACACTTGTTAAAAACAAGCATGCTTAAAAAGAGATTTTGTCCTGAAATTTAGACAAACTGATATAAAGGCCTGTTTCAAATGGCCAGAGTTGATTATATTCAACTCTGGAAAACTGGGGAGAAAGGGAGTGAAAGTTCCCACCACAGAGCACAAGAAAACAAAAGGGGAGGGGCTGAGCAATGCCCAATTCACTGGAGGGGTCAAAGGGCATAAGTCAAAGGGCAGAAGTGATTAAGGACAAATTCAACAAAGAGGTCTTCCCTTCCTAGCAAGAAGTTCAAGGCTGTGACTTCAACCAGAAAAGTGGCTGGAAGGCAGGGAAAAAAAGGTTTTTCTAAGTCTTCTAAACAACAAAACCCAGTGATGGCAGCCTTAACATAAAGGGGTGCTACTTCTTTTGCATATGTCCCCCTCCTTCCGTCTGGAGTATGTATGTGTCTCTCAAGTGATCCCACAGAGCTCAGCCCTTTTGACGAGGAAGATTTCACACATGTCCCTATTGCTCTAGGTAAAATACAATGTATATAATTGTCCTCCCAGAAGCCAGCTGCTTTCCTATGCCATTCATGCTAGAACACTATTTTTTCCCAATTACTTCACCAGTTAAATACTGTCATCTATAACAGGCCAGTACTTTTGTGTGTTTATTTTAACGCCACATCTTAAACAGATAACTCTATATATTTATCAATAAGGCAGAAAAAGTACATCTAAATCTACCTCTGACCAGAGCATTCTCATAGCGTGTACACACACACACACACACACACACACACACACTTAAGGCAAGGGAAACATTCGGCTATCAGCTAAAGCACTCAAAGCCAACATGAGAAATAAGTACTTATTTACACAGGAAAGTGTATGTATATATAGCCAAGACAGAGCCATCATTTCTTAGCACCCTGCTTTGTAATTAAATGAAATTCCACGCAGCTACAAGTGAGAGCGAATTTGCTCCATGCTTAAAACGGCATTCCTAGATCTGTTCTTTACTCTGAATTCACCACCATCAGTGTCTCAAGAAAAAGGAAAGCAAACCATCCCTCCACTCTCCACACACACACACACACACACACACACACATACCCGCATGCATGCATGCGGACACACACATACACACACACACACACATTTTTTTGTTTCCTTTTGCACGTGAAAATAAAATTGTAGCTCAGCGCTAATGAAGCAAGTCTTGCCTAACTCCCACTGGAAAAGCTTGCACATGTACCGTAGCCATTGCAAGATTATCCTGCATCGGCATAATCACCTTACACGAAATGCGATTACTCTAGGCTGCAATCTTTATCCCCGAAGTCAATTTATTAATCAGAGAAAGACAGAAAGAATGAGAGAGAGAGAGAGAGAGAGAGAGAGAGAGAGAGAGACTACCTACCCACAAATACATCATCATCTTGCAAGAGAAATCAAAGGCTCTGTCAGCAAACAGAAGTCTCCTCACTTCACCAAGAGTATCTGGAAGCAAAACTGAAAACCACTCGGTAGAGATTCTTGCCTTTTCCTGCAAGTCCTCAGAGTCCCTCCTTTTTCCTTACACCAGGTTTGCTATGCTTGTTTATGAGTTTATCAGGACAGCATTCCTTCAGTGCCAACGTGTGTGGAGTGACTTGCTCCGGGGCTGCTTGTTTCTCTCTCTCTCTCTCTCTCTCTCTCTCTCTCTCTCTCTCTCTCTCTCTCTCTCTCTCTCCTCTCCTCTCCTCTCCTCTCCCTCCCCTCCTCCCTCCCCCTCTTTCCTTTTCCTTCCTAACTCTTTTCTTTTCTTCTCTCTCTAGTCAAGACTGCTTAGGTAACAATTCTTGGTGTGGCTGTCTCGTGAGCAAATCCCAGGACTTTAGGTAGCGAGTAACAGTGGCAAGACAGACGCTGTTGAGACTGGCAATGGTGATGGTAACAATAACAATGACAATAACAATAATAGTAACAGCTTAGTATGATCACTAAAGGCAGGTGCTACAGCAATTCCTGACAGCCAGTAGGAGATTCCCAAAGTCCCTGCTGGAGAAATTTCCTGGAGGACTGATCCTCCCGAGGCAAGCGTATCAGTACAGGGCTGGTGACTCGGAGATTTTTTTTATAAACTCAAAGTAAAGCTCCAGCTGCAGAGAAAAGAACATGTGCCTCTCCCGGCTTCCCCTTTATCTCTTTAAATGTACTTCAGATAAAAGCAGCATCCAGTTAGGTCAAGGCCTCCCCAGACTCATTCCTCTTCAGCCCACATGCTCAGCACACTTGTCTACAGCCATCTACCGGCGCCACAGTGTCACTGCTGGCTCAGAGGCTGCAGGTCTTGCTTGCTGCAGCAGCTGCTGCCTGTCCATGTCTGCTTGCATGGCTCTCAGCCTGGGTGTGTATGAAAGTCTGGGAGGGGGAGAGGAACAAATGGCCCTGGAAGCCCGTGTGCCAGTCTATCAAATCAAAAGAAAAGCCAGCCCCTACCAGCCACGCTCGGAGAATGGAAAGCTCCGAAGACTTACTGAAACGAACATTTAGCCTTCCTAAAGCAAGGGAAGGAATTATGCATATGTCCCCGGAGCAGAACGGATCTTGATGCATGAGTGTGTGGAGTGTGTGTGTGTGTGTGAGCGCGCTTGCGCGCGTGTGTGTGTGTGTGACCATGTGGGTTTGTGTGTGTATTCTTTATTTTTTTGTCCCTTATCCTTTACAATTGCAGACCTGGGAAATTTTGCAGGGTGCATAAAACTTGATCATGTTGACAAGCTCTCCTTGGAAAATCCACAGGCTAGATGCACAGTTAAGATTTCCTGAAATTATCCAAAAAAAAAATTTGCCCATGAATCAATTCCCCTTTATTAGTTGTTCTTTTTTAATCCATTTTAAATTGTATACTTTATCTTGAAAATTATCTCCATTACTGAAATGCATCGTGAAGGAGAGGATGGGGAATACAATTTGCCCAGCATATTAATTGATGCAGAACTCAATTATTGATATATGGATAAGGGAGAAATGAATATTAAAACACATGGTAGCCTTTAAGAGAAAGGGAGAAGATGAACTTGTGCTCAGAGTGGAGCCTTGGTCATTAGTCACATCTTTATACATCATACAGAGGAAACCACAGGATTAAGTCCCTCGTTCATTTACATTGCTCCTTAAAACCACATAAGGCAAAATGTCACCTAAATAATTAAGGCGCATTAGCTAAATTGCGGAGTCATCTCCAGAGCTGAGCAGGTGGTGAGGCACCTGTTAAAGCATCCCACTGACAGTGCCATCGAGATGGATAACGGCCAAGGATGTGGGAGGAGCAAGGGCCACACACTCTTATTAATGAGTGACCAAGAGAAGCGCAGCAAGGGCAACTCTGGAGGGAATCAAACTTAGGCACAAAGTCCTCAGCGGGAAAATATGCAATTCGTGGGGGCTGGGATGATGGGGAAGTCAGGGAAGTGCTTGTTTTGCAAACCAGAGGACCTTACTTAGATCTCAGGATCCATGTAAAACAGTTGGGAGTGGAGACTCATAATTTTGGGGTTGGGGAGGTAAAGGCAGGTAGGTTCTTGGGGCTAACTAGTCAACCCAACATGATAAAATCAGTATGTTTTTGGTAAAATTCAGAGGCCCTGTCTCAACAAATGGAAGGTAGAATAACTAAAGAAGACACCCAAGGTTAACTTCAGGCTTTCACACATGAAGACACACACATGCAAATAGGTATACACACACTATGCACATGCACACACATGCAAATCACATGTATTAATGAACCTATCTGTGTTCACAATATTCAAATCCCTCAGATACAGTAAACATTGTGAAGAGGAAAGTGGCTAAGTGTCTTGTTTGGACAGGGGTTCCCAAGTTACAGGCCATCCCAAGCCAATTGTGGGTGATTTCATACACTCTTTGTCATTATCATTATGAAGACGATGAAGGACTGCAAAGATGGTTTAGGGGCAAAGGCACATGCCCCAATGACTCAACCTGAAGACTCCAATTTGAGCCCTGAGACCTACAGTAGAAGAAGAGGACTGGTTCCTGCAAGTTGTCCTCTGGGCTGCATGTGTAACACACACACACTCAATTCAATAAGACAAAGTTTTGTGGGGATAATAAGGGAGTCCCTGTTCCCTGTTACTGCTTTTGATAGACATCTTCACTGCACATGAGCACCATGACTATCCATGTGCCCCAAACCCTCGCAATAAGGTAAGCGGGGAAAATATCCAAGTATCCACTCCTTTGTTTCTTGCATGTGTGAATTTATGTGCCAGTTCTCCACCTTCTCTGGAAGCTGTTGTGTCTCATCTCTCTGGATGCACTGGATGGCAATGGTGGTGAGGAAGGGCACAGACATCTCAAATCAGTGGACAACAGTCAGAAGACACATTTTATTTGGGCAGCATATATTTTTAAAAATATAATTGGATTTTCAATATTTAAACACCCAGAACACTTTAAAAGAAAATCTGGATACACTCTTCAGAAACATCAGATGTCCCAATGATGTCAGGTTTGCTTTCATAGCTATGACTGTGGGCTGGTACTCAGGATCACCTGTCCACTGGTGCTGGTGAGCACTGAATGATTTTAATGGACAGTGTCTGTTCTTCCCATTTGCTTCAGATAGGTTATTAGTTGGCATGAATTTGCCTATCAGTCTGGCCTTGAGAATAGTTAAGTCCTTAGATTTTTTAGATGATCCAGAATGTGAGCATACACATACAGGCAAACACACTACTTTAGATGTAGACTTCTTACAGCACTCATGAATTTTCCTTCAACATCCCTAGATTTCATCAGATTTTATCTATCTGTCTGTCTGTCTGTCCATCTATCTAGCTAATCTATGTATATGCCTATCTAATCTATCTATCATCTTCCTATCCATCTATAAATTTGCCTTTCCTTGTTTCCATATAACAATCCATCTAGGTATACTTTAAGTAGATAGAGAAATATGACCCACTGATGGGAGGATATTGTGTTTTCTTTATTTGTATTTGAATTTTCTTGAACTTCAGTTATATTTTCTTGCCCACCATTCTTTATGTGCCTTGATATCATCACATGTCTCAATCGTTCACTTTTTTAAGTTTTCTATGTTTCTATGTTCATGATTGTTGGATCATATGTTGTTCGCGGGCCAAACTAGGGCTAGTGACATTGTAAGTCGAGAAATTATAGGTAGAAGAGAGAAACAATGAAGACTATAAGTGGGCAGACATTCCTGGGTCCCAGGAAGATGGTCGCATGGTACCCATGTTTGACTTAAGTAGAATCTTCAGCTGAACTGCCATCCAGAGAATGTGCATGGGACTGACCTCTGTTCTCTGCACCTATGTGTGTAGCCTGGTCCTCTTGTGAGACTCCTAACAGAAGAAGCAAGAGCTATCTCTGACTCTGGTACTTGTCTTTGGGACCCTCCTACAGTTAGCCTTGTCCAGCATCAGTGGAAGAGGAGGTGCCTGATCTTGCTGCAACTTGATATGCCATGGCTGGCTGATATATGTGAGAGACCTGCACTTTTCCAAAGAAAAGGAGGAGTGGGTGGAGGAATTGGTCCTACCTCACCGTGATGATGAGACCCTTACTGTAAGCTGCTTTTGTCAGATATTTTGCACTGAGAAAAACTAATTATTAAAACCACCATGGCAGAAGGGCACAACAGACCAAAGCTACCCACTCCATGGTGAACAGGAAGAGGAAAAAGAATGAGGCAGTGCCACCAGGCTTCTTCCTTTCTCTGGCTCCCAGCCTCGTGTACAGTGCTGCCCACATTCAACAGAAGCTGTCTCACTCACCTTAGCTGATGTGGGCTTTTGTCACACCCTCATGGACATACCCAAAGGGAACTCCTAGAGGCATTTCTCATTCTGATGAAGTAAACTAATAACTCAGCTCTCAGACTCTAAAATATCCTTAGCAGAAAGGAGTACGAGAGAGCTTATAGAATCTATCTCATGGGTGAGATGACAGGATTCAAACTGAACCAAACTGATGCCGGTTCAAACACATTTAAGTTAATAGGCTGAGCAACGCTATAAGCCCTGAGACGGAAGATACGGAAAGAGCTGCAGCGATGGAGAACTGGTGCACACGGGATTCTGGTACCCCTAACTCAGATGGGGCGACTGGCACCTTCTGCTTCTTGTTTTTTCTTCCAGCGAACCTTGAGCTCCAGTTAGCCCACATGGCACCCCTGCTTCTGCTTCTTCTGCCTCTTTGGATTACAACCTCCTCCCACCTGGTTGAACATGTGGTCCCTCTGCTAGAGATGAGATTCCACCCAAGATGACGAGATGGCTTATCACTGTGACACAAGCAGGAGGCGGCTGTTGCCCATAAATCAAGTTGTCGAGGTGTTGCCATGCCCAAACTCCCCGGTCCAAACATTGCCAGACCAAAGAACATTCTGAGCGCTGCCCTCAGGGGGCGTCGGCAAACACTGTCCGTGTTTGAAATTCTGCTCAGAATGGAACTGATGATACAATCAATTCCTCAAGCCTTGTCCCTTGAAATGAGGATAACGTGACATTTTCTATTTACTGCGACCTCCAAAGCTTCACTTTTAGTGATTTTAATAACGAAATAAACATATGCAAATATGTCATTGGAAACCATTTTTCCCCATTGGCTGCTAGGCTGGTGGGGTGAGAAGCTGCTGCTTTAGCGGATACATTCAAAGCTCTTTATTCTCATGCTCACATGGGAGTTATTTAAAAATAATTAATCCAGTTATCAGTTATCAGCTCAGTGGAATAATTAATCAATCGCAGAACGATGGCTTACCCAAACACTGATTAAGCCGCCGGTGGCCGGTCTGTGTGAGAGGCTTCTAATCTGCTATAGAAATTGAATACCACTGTGAAGTGTTGAATCCTACACAATTGGCATCAGAATTTGAACTTCATGAAAGTCTTCATTAAAGAGCTTACTGTTCACTGTCTGCATCTAGAAAATGATTTGAGGGACTCTATTTAATCAGTGTGGCAACCTTGATGTAATATGCTTTAGTCAGATTTGGTGGCTCAGGACTGTAATCCTAGCCACTTAGGATCACAACTTCAAGCCCATCTAGGGCTACAGAGCGAGTTCTGGGCCAGCCTAAGGAACTTTGTGAGACCCTGTCTCAAAATAAAAATCAAAAGGAGAGCCGGGTATATAGAAAAACTGAATGCTGTTTTGTTTTGTTTTGTTTTGTTTTGTTTTGTTTTGTTTCTAGCACTGACTAGGGAAACTTTCTCTAGAGCCAAGAATATCCTCTCTTTTGGCCTACTCATGAGGATCAGCCAAGTTTAGATTAGCCCAGCACAGGACAGAAACTGTGTTAAGAGATGAAAATGATAACCATGTTCTATTTCTTACCAGGCTGCTGTGGCTGGGCCAGCCATTGGCAAAGGCTGAGGAAGCCATGAAAGGGCAACCAGTAGAAGGATACCTTTGCCATCACTGGGTGAGATCTGTGTTTCACACATCATGGATGGGGAATCAGCAAGAAAATCTGTCTAGAGAAAAGTTCTTCCCTGACTGCTGAGTGTAGCTTATGGCCTGGAAGGCAAAGGAGGGTGAAACAGCCACACAAAGCCTTGCTGAGGTCTCCCAAGCAATCAACAGCCCTGTGTTAGACCAGAAAACAATACAGAGCACAGAACTTCTCAGTAGAATCTATGATATGAATGTGTCCTCACACCAACAGTCTGCAGGACGGCCAGCTGTCAAGCACTGGCATGCAGTTAGGTGGGATAATGCTGGGTGTTCCCCACAAGAACATGAACCAGGACCAAAGGAATCGAGAGAACAAATCACTGAGGCATGTCTGAACAAGCCAGATTCCTTACATGGTGATTCATAAACAAGAAATAGGGATGTCCATGTTTTCTCTTCCTAGGGAGAGAAGCTCTGTTAGACACACTTGACACAAATGGCCCTTGCGTTGACATGGAGCTCATACTGCCTGTAGCTCTCCCAGATAGAGGCCATGGCAGGACTTTTGAGGGAAAAGAAAGAAGGAGATTGATGGATAAGTCCTTGGAAGGAAATGGTCCATCTATTTGCCAGGGTTAGTGATGGTTGGCTAATGTATCCTGACCAGCCTTGCTTGGTAAAAGGTTATTCCAGGTCAAGTCAGCCCTGGCTTTCAAATCAAAAGAACACTCGATATTATTTTATCCTATCTACTTTTGTTTTTGAAATTTTTTCAGTTTACTAAGCACGCTATATTGCTATTAGTTATGGTAAAACATATATTACATAAAGTGAACGTTCTAACAATTTTAGGTGTATAATTCACGCAAACATTGCCATTATCTATACACTTTGGTCCTGCCTTGGTCCTCATTTTGCAAACTGCTAATTCTGTAGTGAGCTAACATTAATAACTCTCCAATCTTCTCCAACGGCCATCCCTGACAACCACCATCCTAGAGAGTTCAGCAATCTTGGTTGTTGTTGTTTAATTAAGTGTATGCATGTGCTATCTGTGTGCAAGCAAGCACACACAGTTACCCATGGAGGCCAGGAGAGGGCACTAGATTTGGAGCAGGAGTTTTAGGTCCTCTGGAAGAGCCATAAGTACTTCACTAATCCTAAGTGTTCGTTTTCACACACACACACACCTTTTGTAACCTCCACCCACACCAACAATTTGAACATCTTACACACCCAGAGGTCTCCCTCCTGCCTCAATGAGCACCTAACTTTCCTTTTGTACATTCCTTGTGGCTGTCTCTGTCTTGGTGCAAAGGTCTTTATGGGGTGCTTATTTGTGACGTCATTTTATTTTTCTTTATATAGAGGAAAAGGAAGAGATGGGATACCACCAACAAATTTTTAAAGTATTTACAACTTGAAATTGGTAATAAAAGGACTCTGAGTTGTACAATGTCCTCTTCTAAGCTGGAGCCTTGTGGTACATGGTAAGATACAAGTGAGTTGGCAAAATCAGGATCCATTTACGTGTAATGGGTGTGGTCGGGCAGCTGTCCCTCTACGGTGTTTGTTACGTGTAATGGGTGTGGTCGGGCAGCTGTTTCTCTACAGTGTCCATTGCCTCTTGTCCTTCCTCACATACTGGGCTCCTCTTAGGAAGCTTTCCTGCACATTTTTAATCTGAAAGATCTATTGGAGATGAGACTGATGGGTAGTAAAATATATGTTCACTTACTTGGCTTAACACTGAACTTATGTACCTATGTTGGGGGTAGAGCTGGGAAGAGTGTCCAGAGATTCAAATTATGATTTCAAAAACTATATAGTTCTGAGTGTGTTCATGAATATCCCTGCATATCACTGATATGATTGGGAGGCTCATTTTCATGACATAGAACTGCCATATGACACCGTGACAAATGCACACCCAAGAGCATATCATACAGCACAGAGCAAGTACATACATTAACATTAACAGTAGCATAGAAGTCATTATCTGGGGAGCTGTGGAGACACTTCAGTGGGCAAAGTGTTTGCTGGGCAAGAATGAGGACCTGAGTTTGAATTCCAAGAACCCACATAAAACCAGGCACAATGACCCATTTATGTAAAGGCTGTATTCCTGTGGCAAGAAGAGAGGAGGAGCTAGGAGTCTCAGAAGTGTATAGGCTAGCTGGCTTGGTGCTCATAACAGCAAGCAGAAAAGGGGAGACTTGGTCTTAAACAAGGGGGAAATCAACAATCACTGGACCACTGCTTGAGGATTTTCTCAAACCCCACATGAGTATTGTAGGATGCACATGCCCAAAGTTGTATACACATATATGTTCACACACACATAGATACACATACATACACACACACAGATTTAAAAAATACTGTTGATTATTTTTTATACTGAAGTGGACCTAAAGGTTAAAGATGGCTCTATAGCACAGGACCAGCTAGGACAAGAATGCTCACCTATTTGTGTCTTTATTTCTGGTGTCTCACTACTGTGGACCATTAGCAAACATGTTGGGAGCTCACGTGATGTAACAAGTATTTGATACTTGCTGTTCTAGCTCGCATATCTTCTTTTTACTTTTCTTTACGCAGTTCTCAAGAGATAAATTATTTTGCTATGACTAAGTAAACAGGTGAAAAGATCCCGAATTCCAACTCATCCCTGGTTTCCTCCTTCCCCTGGCCCAAAGCAGACTAAAGCTATGTGGCATGACTGTCTTTGGCAAATGCTCTCAGTCTCCATCAGAAATAATAAATGCTGTGATTCTCCTTGGAAGTAGAGAACCACATGATACAATGCAGGTTGACTGCTGCAGTTACTAATAAATATAAGAGACTTCAGGATGTGAGGATTGAAAGCATGGAGTCTATAGAATATACTTAAACCCAAACCCTCAGTGCCCCTGAATGTGGCCTCATCTGGAAACAGGGTCTTCATAAAAGCAATCAAATTAAAATGAGGTCAGTAAGATGTGACCTAATGACTGATGTCCTTAATAAAGGAGAACTTTTAACTGAGCTACAGACCTGCTGTGGAAAGATCAAGTTGCAACACAGCACAGGAAGAGTGCTATCTAGGTAGACCTAGTCCAAGGAAAGCCAGAGACCATGGCCAACATCTGATGCCAGAAGTGACATGAAGGACGCTCGCCTGGAACTGTCAGGCTGAGCACAGGCTGCTGAATCCTTAATTCCCCACTTGTGTAGTGTGGGAGATTCATGTCTTTCCTACACTGCCCACCTTAGGGGGCAGAGGGTTATTTCTAACCCTTTGACTAGCTACAAGGCTCACAAACTCCTTCCATGACTATGTCCATGTGAGTGATTAGGGGCAAGATGTATGCCACATGACAATTCCCGTTTACTTCCTTTCTCAGTGTCAATCCTACACCGGTGTCAAGGGTACTTGAGTGTAGCAGGTACTGAGCCTCACTGGTCTTTTCTGTTCCAAAGAGGTAGAGTAGGAAGAATAGACTAACCAGCCTCCCCCATTGGTCAAGTAACACAGACAGGTAAAGGCAGGCAAACTTTGAAGAGATGCATGCTTGTACTAGGGATGTTCGTGTCTATGCTGAGACTGCTGGGTCACAACCCAACTCCAGAAGCATCCCAACCCCTTGTGTTACTTTCTCTACAGTTGAGCAAATACTTTGCCACCTAAATAAAAGCTCAATCTTGAGTTTTTAAAAGAAATGCAAAATAGCTAATGGGGGAAATTGGTTGTAGCTGGAAGCGAATTTCAGAAGTACATTTTGTTTATATTAAAACATCATTTAAGTATCAGTGCAAGGGAAAGCTGCTAACAGGCTGAGTTTAATATGACTAATAGTCGTACAACTCCAGAACATTCCATTTCTGTCAACCTGAGAGATACTATTTAAAAACGTTTTCAAGTCTCTAATATGGTACGATGCCCTAATACAGCACAAATTATAAAAGGAAGACACGTACTTGGTACCGAGTGTTTGCTCAGGAGCTTGGTCACAAATTTGATCACTGTACTAATACGATGACAGGTTGCAAATACCTCATTCCTCTGCACCATCTCCCCATTAAGCCCCTGTTTATGCTGTTACAAATGGCACAGTGATTCACAGATTAGTTCATCTCTGAGACTCTGTGTGCTCTCAGTGCTAATATATGCACTGTGTGTGCCACCTACAGAAGGTTGGAATTCCCATTCCGGCTCTTTTCAGAAAATCCATCATGTCAGATGCACTGCAGTCTGTGAAACATGATCTACTCTGGGTGGTCCGATGGGGAGGATCACAGATACCCTTTGAAGCTATTCACCCCATGCCAAGACTTCCTCTCCCAGGAGTGGGAGGGGTGGTGCATAGCTAGGAAAGAGCTTGCTCTGAAAAATAATCTCTCCAGAGCTGAAGCTCTGCAAGACCCTGGAGGGATTTGTGAGCAGGAACTTATAGGTCTGTCTACAGAGATATTCCCTAAAAATTCCTCTGGAGTCTCACCACTGTGTCTAAGAAAGCAGAAGGATGTGGTTGCTTGTGCAAACACCCTCCACTCTCTCTCCAGCTATGCTCTCCCTCCGTACTGATTGCAGGAATAATCACTACCCCCAAAAGTAACAGCTGTCCAGGGGAAGAATAAAATTACCAAGAAATCAAAGATCAAGTCCTTTGTGAAAGTATATGACACAATCACCCCATGAAAGCCAGGCACTGTGTGGAGAATCCCTGGACAAAACTCTTATCAACAAAGAAGTCTTCAAAGACCCCGGTCTGAAATGCAAGGCTGGTGGGAAGCTGAGATTAAGGCTGAGGAGCAATACAAGACAGGCAAGAGCAAGCGTTTTCCCAGAAACTTCAGTTTTAAGTTTATTTTGTTTCCATCATTAAAATAAAACAAAAAAAAAAATCCCTGGGAAGGCATCCATGGAATATTGTCAAAATTTTAAAACAGAAGAATCCCAAATTAAAGACATTGGGAGGATCTTCATATTTTTAAATATTGGCAAGTCATTAATTATTCTTTCAAACAAGTATCCAAAAACACATGGGTCTACAACGATACAAGTACTCCATTTGCCCCATTTCTAAACCCGACCATTGATTTCATTGTGGCAACCTGCCAATGCTTTATAGATAACGGCTCATAAAAACTGACTTCTTATATCTGAAGGCTTTGAGTATCATGGAACAGTGGACTTTCTTTGATGGTGTCCAGAGAAGACAGGTTACAAGTAGGCCCAGGGTATGAGTCATCTCAGACACGCATAATCCTGCAGTCTACCCATTTGCAGCAATAGAGCCCAACTCACTGATCTGCAGTGAGACCGGTTCACAGTGGTAGGTCCCCAGAACCATGCCATGACTGTCCCTGTGTGTCCTCTGTACACTCCCATTGCTCTACCTCCAGGCTCTCCTTTTTATCCAAGTGTATTCACCTATGGGTAGTCTCTCCCTGGGCCCTCCTCCCTCTCATCCCCTCACCATGCTTTTATAATAGTGCCACAGCTAAGCAACACTTCCAGTTCCTTCTCCCTTCTCTGTCTCACTGTGTGGCAGAGAGAAGCTCTGACAGTGTCTGCCAGGACGCAGTGCTGCGGAACAAACTGCAAGCCCCTTCCAAAGGAGATGCACTCTGTTGTTTTCTTACTGTGGCTTTGAGCTCATTTTCTTCTCTGATTTTGTTTCTGGGGTAGAGCCTTTTGTGCACCACGTTGACCTTAAAGCTGCTATGTATCAGAGGATGCTCTTGATCTCCTCACTCTCCTGTTTTCTCCTCCCTATGCTGGGATTTCGGTGTGCTCCACCAAACATGGTTTTTATCAAGTGCTAGGACCAAACCTAGGGCTTGGCACATCCTAGGCAAGTACTCTGTTACCTGAGATACATCCCCAGTCCAGAGCAGTCCTTTACAATGTTCCTAAATGGCGTTTTAAAGTTCTATATTGCTTGTTTTGCTGTATTATATGGTGGATAGGTTGATATTTTCATCAAATCGAGAAACTGTTATATTTTATTCTTTAAAATTTTTTTTCTGTTTAATTTCCTCTCTCTTTTTCATTTGGAAATCCAATTAATTTTTGCTGCCCTGATTATGTATTATTAGGGGCAACATTTTTTAATTTGCAGAAATGTCCATTGTGTGAATATGAGTGCTCGTTCTTCGCCATCCCTCTCAGTTTAGCTGCTCTGTTCTGTCTTCACACTTATGGATTTCTTCATTCAATATCCCACGTTCTGCTTGTCACACGTTGTAATTTCAGTCCCAGAATCTCAGTTTGGCTCCGGTTTGTAGTTTTCACTCTGTTTCCTAAGTTTCTCCTCTGTGAACTCATGTTGATCTTTCCCTGCAAGGCCTTTGATATTTGCAATAATCACTCTAAACCCCTGATGTATTTTAAGTTTTCTGTTTAAGTTGAAGTAGAGGTATTTTTTAAAATAACATTTTCTATTCTTTTAGAGTGTCCTATATATATTTATAGAATATATATATATTTATATATATTTATAGAATATATGTAGTTGCATCCACTACCACTTCCCACTTAATTCTCCACCAAACCTCCCTCCCAGCTTCATGTGCTCTTTTAAAAAGTGTATATTAATAAACCATGAGCATAATAAATAATGTCCGTATGCACATAAATGTGTGGTCACACATTGAGGAACGAGCAACCTACCAACAACTGTGTTCCCAAAGGAAAGTGACTCTCACTCCCTTCTTAGCTATCAACTGCCAATAATACCTCCTCTGACAAGGGTGGGCACTGGGGGACCCTCCTCCACCTACACTGGACTTATGACTGGCTTGACTTTATGTAGGTCTTGTGCAGATACAAACAGTTGCTGAGCCAATGCCTGCCTTGGCTGCCCACGTATAAACCTCACATACCTTAATTCTAACAGGTGAGTTATCCCATAATTTTCTTTTCCTAATAAGTAATCAAAAATAACTCCTTAAACAGGGAAGGACTAAGCTTTTTGTCATTTCCAGTTATATGGTGTCTACTGTAATGAATTGTCTTTCCTTGCAATACAAAACTATATGCTCCCAATGAGAAAACAAATGACCATACTTTCCTTACAATGAAACTGGCTGGACTTGTTCAAGACATGAGTTGTGTGTCTCAAGACTTTAGGTGACCAACTTCATGTAGGATACTGTCAGTCAAATCCTTCTGCTCTATTCTGCTGTGTGCCTGATACTTGCTGTCAAGATGGGGCAGGTACATGAAATCCACAAGTGTGATGCTGGGGGTTGCATCTATGGCATGTTTGGTAGACTGTGTAGGTTGTAGAGGGCTCAAATTGTGTTCTCTTCTACCAAATGGTGGCTGAGTTGTACTCTGCAAGGCCTTAAAGCACCTATGAGTTGTACAGTTGAGGAAACAGAGCAGAAGTGGCTGGTGGAACAGGTTTACTGAGTCTTCTTCTGTACTTTTTATGTCAGGGAATGGGATATGGTAGTTTTGAAAAAGCTCTGGAATTTGGAGACTTGGTCCCAGTGGTGACATTATTGGGAGAGGTTATGGGGAAGGTGCAACCTTACTGGCGGATGTAAACAGAGTCTGCCCTTGGTTTCCCGGCAGCCCAGACCCAAATAATCACACAGAAACCGTATTAATTACAATGCTGTTTGACCTATTAGCTCAGGTTTCTTATTAACTAACTCTTACATTTTAAATTAACCAATTTCTATAAGCTTATAGTTTACCACTGGCTTGTGGTTTGTTACCTCTTGCTTCTTGGGTGACTACATGGTGTCTGCCTGACTCCACCTTCTTTTCCCCTGTATTCAGTTTAGTTTTTTCACCTACCCATACTCTGCCCTACCATAGGCCAAAGAAACTTCTTTATTAACCAATGATAATAAAACGTATTCATAGCATATAGAGGAGAATACTACATCAGAAGGAAGTACATCACTAGGGGTGAGCTCTGAGAGTGGTTTTAGCCTATGTTTTATATGTGATTTCTGTTTTGCCTGTATTGTATGTATGTGCACTACATGTGTACAGTGCCTTCAGAGACCAGAAGATAGTGTCTTATTCCCCCAGACTGAAATTTTAGATAGGTCTTAACAACCTTATGGATGCTAGGAGTAGAACCTGGGCTCTCTGAAAAAGCACCTCTTAAATTTTGAGCCATCTTTCCACCCAGGAGTGGTGAGAGTTTAAAACCTTGCCCCAGTTCCAGCTCATCAACTGCTTCCTGTTTGGAGTTAAAGATGTGATCTCTCCAGGTGATGGTGGCACACTCTGTAATCCTAGCACTTGAGAGGCAAAGGCAGGCGGATCTCTGAGCTCAAGGCCAGCCTGGTCTACGGAGTGAGTTCCAGGATAGCCACCACTACATAGACAAACTCTGTTTTTTAAAAGTAATCTCTCACCTGTTGCTGTTATCCTGGGCCCTACAATGATGGGTTCGCATCCCTCTGGAATCTTAAGACAAAATAATCTCTCTTCCTTAAACTGCCTTTGGACATGACGTTTTATCACAGCAGCAGAAAAGTGACTAATACACCGTGCTAACTATTAAAAGTCATAGTCACCAATATTCATTCCATTCGTAGGAAGACATGGACATTGGGGAGCCAAACAATGAATAACACAAACACACCCCAGCCCTGATGAAATGAAACCAAGCAGGAGTGGGAATCCAGGAGGCAGAAACCGGGAGCCAACAAGCAAGTAGATAAACTGGATAATCACAGAGTATGGGTCAGGGTAGCAAAGGCGGTAAGTATCTGACATGTGAAGACCGAGAGTAGCATTAATTAAGTTCTGGAAAGGTCCTTCTGGTGCAAAGGAGAGAAGAGAAGTCAGATAATCATGATATACTCTCCAAAGCAAGACGACTCGGCTAGGAGGGATAGAAGTGCTCTTATTAACCCTTATACCAGCGGTAACAGGATCATTCTCCGGCAATGCCAGATACATGTTTTTACTAATTAGACTTTAAAAGAGATAGCATGGTCCTGAGGCTGCTGGAGTAAAGCTGAGCCATCATGTTGATCCCAACTGCATGCCTGAGGGTAAACATGGGAAAGAATCCGTAGACATGAGGGAAGCAAGAAGGTTGACTCTACAGGAGAGGAAGAGATGATATAGAGGTGGAGAAGTCGAGAATGCCTTCCTGTTCAGTTCCATCACCTTATTTAGATTCTATTACAGGGAAAAATGACAAAGGAGGAAGCCAGAGTAATGTTTCTGTATGCAAGGGAGAGCAGAGTGAGGAGCTGATAGAGTATAACTAAGATCTTTCAGTTACATATGCATAACTACAGCCTTTCAGTCATTAGGACTGGAAGCTTTAACACGTTAAAGCGAGGGAACATTAAGCAGACCTCGTCACTGTTGCTGGGAAGAATAACTATATCTTCTTTTAAGATCGCATAAGAGCTCATTTTACATCTAACTAATGTACTTATTGGGTCCTGTATGATTATTACAATATTTGACACCGTCTTACAGACTGCAAATTTCTTGGAAGCAAGATACAATCCATCTTCTCATGCATACTTTGATGGCTAGTTTTAATTGCCTGGTTGGCACAAAAAAGAACCACCTGAGTGAGAATAGAACCTCAGTTGTCGGGATCAAATTGGCCTGTGGACACGTATATGGGGTATTGTCTTGGCTATTGATCCATTCAACTGTGGGCAGCCCTATCCTGTAGGCTAATCCTTGAATCATATAAAAGCAAAGACATTTTACTGAATGCAAAGTAGCTACCAAACAGGGATCTATTTGCTTCTCTATGCTTTTGTCTGTGGGTATGATATGACTATGGATTTGAGTTCTTGCCTTGACTTACCCTCAGTGATGGACTGCAATGTGGAACTGTAAACCAAATAAACCCTTTCTTCCCTAAACTATTTTCTGCAAGATTATATACAGCAACAGAAATGAAACTAGGATGCATGTTTATATTAGATATTTATCAAAATCTTTTAGAGTAACCCAATGACTGTACAATTCCAAAATTTCAAAGTTTCTCAGAACAGAACAGCAGCGTAGATGGCCAGCGTGTGAGGTGATGTCCATCTTCAACAGAGGGGACCCTTGTTCCTCAGCGTTCAGGAAGGTGCGCTCACACACTTACCCTTCTTATTAGGAGTCGTTTCTCTTATTGCTAGACGTAGCCAGAGGGCAGCATGACAACATGCTGCTGTGGACAAAACGGTCTGTGCTCAAAGCTTTCCAGACTCTAAAGTGAGCCCAGCGCATTTCCTCCCAGCCTCCTCCCCCAGCCCCTGCAGTCCGTGCTTCGTCAGCTCTGCTGTTGTCCATCAGTGCAGAGTGTGGTGGTCTGCTTCCAATTTCCACTCTGCACCACCTGAGAGCTCAGCAAGGCACGAAGGCTGGATCATACACATTCGGTTTCAAGGGAGCACACTGGGCACGGTGCTCTCAGCTATTTAGAAAATTATATTTCCTAGGGCTACACTCCCAAATCAGTTTATGCAAAGGGAGATGGCTCGGCAGTAGAATGTTTAGGAGCAAATGAACACAGCCAGGTTAATCAGAACCATTTAAATGTTAACTCAGCTAACTTGAAAAGAGCTAGATATTTAATTCAGACATCTATGGGAAAAAAATGCCTTTCGTGTAAAGTTGTCAAAACATACAGGCAATCATGATTAAGGCTGCAAAGCCACTGAAAATAAGAGTATAAGGATTGCCAGAAAATTTAAATCTCTAGGTTGTTATCGGCAGAGAACTCTTGAGTGTGCGTTTATCTATGCTTGCATGGGCTGTATTCGAGGCAGACAGGGTTTTAGAAATTATGTCCTCAGGTTTTCTATCCAAGAGAGCTTCCATACTCTCAAAAGAAGCCTGCAAATGAGAAATGATGCCAGGGCAAATATAAATGCATCCAATACAGCTGTTTACCTTGTGTATGAATGGAATACCATCCCATCGAAAGCTGTGTCATTATTACAGAACCCTGTAGTACAGTATCCTGATTACATCCTCAGTATATTTTACTTTTTATTCCAAGACATAGTTTTGCTAAGTTTTCCAGGCTGTCTTTGAACTTATGATCCCCCTGCCTCAGTCAATCCAATAGCTGGGACTATAGTTGCATGCAAACAGGTCAAGCACTATTTTACATTTTCAAAATGACCTTCTGCTTTGAAGACCAGCCCTTGACATCTGACCAGGGCTGTTGCGGTCAGGGAAAGTGAAAGGTTAACCAAGGAGGCTTCCACATCTGGCCATGCCTGGGATAGCTGCCCCCCTCCAATGCCTCAGCTTCTTTTGCCACTCATAACAGACTTTCCCTGTGACATGTTCTCTCATTACTTCCTGAAGGCAGGAAGGGGCTTTACCATATCTCTTTGCAGTGGTGAACTGTCCACTTTCTAGATACAGTTCGCTCTGTGGTTCTGATAGATATCTAGACAGACAGGCAGATAGATGATCTGGATTCAAAATCAGTAACTGGCTGGAAGTGCAAAGCTCCTATAACTTGCTGTCTCAGAAGTTAGATTTCATGCCCTCTTACCCCAGTCCTTGTACCAAATTGTAACTTTGTAATTCCTTTTCTATATAAATATCTGGTATACAAAGAAAAAGTATTTCAACAGCTTGCCCTCTCAGTGGAGTGGTCTTGATGCAGGTAGATCCTAAAGTAGAACCTATAGGCAGACCTGTAAGACCTCAACTAACATTCTAGAAAAATCCCTGTATTTTAAATAAACAAACAAAAAACCCTCCTCTTCCTAAGACAGGATTCAGGAGGTGACTGTCAAAGAAATTAACCCGAGCTCCCCAAACTGCAGACGCTCATGAGCACACTTCTACAGCTTTTTAACTAGCTAATTAAGCAGGCCAGACATTGCCAGCTGTCAGCCTGAAGATAGTTGGGATCTGAGACGATCTGACCTCAGTTCTAAGACTTACCCAGGATGCAAAGTGTAAGCACCTGACCTCTTTCCCTTCTCCACTGCACAGCATCTTTCAGTAGCTCCGATCCTTCCTCCCTTGAGGGTCCACACTGGCCTCCCTCCTGCCCAGGGATCTCAGGGGATGTGGAGCCATGTCTCATAAATGAAAACAAGTTCTTAAATGAACAAACAGACATGGCTTCAAACCCAAACTCTACAACTAAGCGAGATTCTTGCAACTAATACATCACCCACTTTACTCCTCTATAAGTTCAGAATAAAGAAAACCGTCTTATTAATGTGTAAAATGTTTAGTCTTGTGCTTGTATTCAACGACTACAGGCGTTGGTGTTCTCAGGCCAAGTGTTTCTAAAGCTCAGGAATATTTCAGGAATGCCCTTGCCCCTGACTCCCTTGAGTAAACTGAGCTACTTCAGTTGTATAAGAGTAACTTTCTATTGTTCCCTTGGTGTAGAACATCACTCGTGTGACTGTGGGAGGAAACATGAAGGGCTGAGCCATGCACAGAAAGACAACCATGGCATCGTATCTATGCACCTGTCTTCTTCCCTTCCCCATGCTTCGGAGAACCTGCCTGCCCTGGATCTACCTCTGGGCGGGATCTGAAGGAGTCAAATTCATAGAAGCAGAGAGGAGGATGGAGCTTGCAGGGCAACTGGGGGAGATGCTACACGGTGGGACAATACTCCAGTTACACAGAATGCTGACTAGTGCTAAAAACCAGGCTTTGCTGGCCTACAAGAGAGGAGATTTTTAATGTTATTAGCAAGAAGGAAAGCAATCAAATAAGCTAATGTGTATGCCAGTTGGCTCAATTAAATTATTTCATGATGCACACATATGTCAAGACACCAACACCCACATGCGAATGTGTAAAATTTTATTTATTAATTTTTTGTGTGTGAAGGAGTGTTTTTGTAGGTGTATGTATGTGTGTGTGTGTTGGTGTGTGTACATGTGAGGGTACATGCCTGGGGGGGCCAGACGCCAACTGTGGCTTTCATCGCTCTGTTGGTGTGTGTGTGTGTGTGTGTGTGTGTGTGTGTGTGTGTGTGTGAGAGAGAGAGAGAGAGAGAGAGAGAGAGAGAGAGAGAGAGAGAGAGAGAGAG